>NC_069500.1:350124249-350354249 GCF_027579735.1 Bombina bombina
CTCAGAAATGCTAGAACTATCTCTGTATGAGACTTTGCATTCTGAAAACTTGACGCTTGTATCAGAATGTTGTCTAGGTACGGAGCCACCGCTATGCCTCGTGGTCTTAGTACCGCCAGAAGTGAACCCAGAACCTTCGTAAAAATTCTCGGGGCCGTGGCTAACCCGAAGGGAAGAGCCACAAACTGGTAATGCCTGTCTAGAAAGGCAAACCTCAGGTACCAATAATGATCTTTGTGAATCGGTATATGAAGGTAAGCATCCTTTAAGTCCACCGTGGTCATATATTGACCCTCTTGAATCATGGGTAGGATGGTTCGAATGGTTTCCATCTTGAACGATGGTACCCTTAGGAATTTGTTTAAGATCTTTAAGTCCAAGATTGGTCTGAAGGTTCCCTCTTTTTTGGGAACCACAAATAGATTTGAGTAAAATCCTTGTCCCTGTTCCGATCGCGGAACTGAGTGGATCACTCCCATGATTAAGAGGTCTTGTACACATTGTAGAAATGCCTCTCTCTTTACTAGGTTTGTCGATAACCTCGAAAGATGGAACCTCCCTTGTGGAGGAGAGGTTTTGAAATCCAGAAGGTATCCCTGAGATATAATCTTTAACGTCCAGGGATCCTGCACATCTCTTGCCCAAGCCTGGGCAAAGAGAGAAAGTCTGCCCCCCACTAAATCCGTCTCCGGATAGGGGGCCCTGACTTCATGCTGTCTTAGGGGCGGGAGTAGGCTTTCTGGCCTGCTTGCCCTTGTTCCATGACTGGTTGCCTTTCCAACCCTGTCTGTAACGAGCAGTAGTTCCTTCCTGTTTTGGAGTGGAGGAAGTCGATGCTGCTCCTGCCTTGAAGTTACGAAAGGCAAGAAAATTAGACTGTTTGGCCTTTGGTTTGGCCCTGTCCTGAGGAAGGGCATGGCCCTTACCTCCCGTAATGTCAGCAATAATTTCCTTCAAGCCGGGCCCGAATAAGGTCTGCCCTTTGAAAGGAATGTTAAGTAGCTTAGACTTGGAAGTTACATCCGCTGACCAGGATTTAAGCCAGAGCGCTCTGCGCGCCTGTATGGCGAATCCGGAATTTTTAGCCGTAAGTTTGGTTAGATGTACTACGGCATCTGAAACAAACGCATTAGCTTGCTTAAGGGTTCTAACTTTGCTCAAAGGCCTCATCCAACGGCTCTGTGCAAATCGCCTCTTCCAGAGACTCAAACCAGAATGCCGCTGCAGCCGTGACAGGCGCAATGCATGCAAGAGGCTGCAATATAAAACCCTGTTGAACAAACATTTTCTTAAGATAACCCTCTAATTTTGTATCCATTGGATCTGAGAAGGCACAGCTATCCTCCACCGGGATAGTGGTACGCTTGGCTAACGTAGAAACTGCTCCCTCCACCTTAGGGACCATCTGCCATAAGTCTCGTGTGGTGGCGTCTATAGGGAACATTTTTCTAAATATCGGGGGAGGGGAAAAAGGCACACCGGGTCTATCCCACTCCTTACTTATAATTTCTGTAAGTTTTTTTGGTATAGGAAAAACGTCAGTACACACCGGTACCGCATAGTATCTAGCCAACCTACACAATTTCTCTGGAATTGCCACCGTGTCGCAATCATTCAGAGCCGCTAATACCTCCCCTAGTAACACACGGAGGTTCTCAAGCTTAAATTTAAAATTTGAAATTTCTGAATCCGGTCTCCCCGGATCAGAACCGTCACCGACAGAATGAAGCTCACCATCCTCATGTTCTGCAAATTGTGACGCAGTATCAGACATGGCTCTCGTGTCATCAGCGCGCTCTGTCCTTAACCCAGAGCTATCGCGTTTGCCCCTTAATTCGGGCATATTATATAATACTTCTTTCATAACATTAGCCATATCATGTAAAGTGATTTGTAAGGGCCTAGATGTACTAGGTGTCTCAATCCTACGCATCTCCCGAGCGGGAGACCGCAGGTACTGACACGTGAGGGAGAGTTAGGCGGCATAACTTCCCCCTCGTTGTCTGGTGATAGCTTCTTTATCGGTACAGATTGACTTTTATTCAAAGCAATATCAATACAAATGGTACACATCGTTCTATTGGGCTCCCCATTGGCTTTTGAACATGATGAACAAACAGTTTCCTCTGAATCAGACATGTTTAAAACAGACTTAGCAATGAAACTAACAAGCTTGGAAATCACTTTCAATAAGTTTACAAGCAATATAAAAAACGCTGCAGCGCTTCAAAAATACAGATATAATTAAAACAATTCTTACAAGAAGTGTATAATTAGCAGAGGATTGCACCCATTAGCAAAAGGATGATTAACCCCTCAATACCCAAAACGGATAAAACAAATATCAATTAAGATTTAACGCTTTTAATCACAGTCAGCACACTGTCACAGATCTGCTGTGACTGATTACCTCTCTCACAAATGAAATTTGCAGACCCCTGAGCTCTCTAGAGACGTCCTGGATCAAGGAGGAAGAAGCAGGAAGACTGTGCAATAATTTTAACTGCGCAACAAGGCGCTAAAACAAGGGCCCTCCCACTCCAATCACAACAGTGGGAGCCCTGATATAACGGTTTCCATGCAGAAAAATATGCTAGCCATGTGGAAAAAAATCATGCCCAAAGCGATTTATCACCAAAGTACCTCACAAAAACGAATAACATGCCAGTAAACGTTTTATTAAAAAAACAACATTTTTCAATGTCATGCAAAGCTATCACTAAGCCTGCTACCAGTCGCTACCACTGCAGAGAAGGCTTAAGTATTATTTCAGTGTTAACAGTATTTTCTCAGTCAAATTCTAGTCCCTAGAATATAACTCGACTGCGCATACATTTATCAGCCTGATACCAGTTGCTACTACTGCATTTAAGGCTGTACTTACATCATCATAGTCAATTCCATTCCCAGATAATAAAGTACTGCACATACCTCATTTGCGGAGGACCCCCGCATGCTATTCCCAGTTTCTGAGTTACCCCACTCCTCAGAATGTCGAGAACAGCCAGTGGATCTTAGTTACGCCTGCTAAGATCATAGAAAAAAAACGCAGGCAGTTTCTTCTTCCAAATACTGCCTGAGATAGAAAAACAGCACACTCCGGTGCCATTTAAAATAACAAACTTTTGATTGAAGAATAGTTAAGTAAAAACTCCAGCTCCTCTCGCGACCTCCTTCTTTGTTGAGGGTTGCAAGAGAATGACTGGATATGACATGTGAGGGGAGGAGCTATGTAGCAGCTCTGCTTGGGTGATCCTCTTGCAACTTCCTGTTGGGAAGGAGAATATATCCCATAAGTAATGGATGACCCGTGGACTGAACACACTTAACAAGAGAAATAAAAAAATTAAAATGCATTGTTATTTTTCAAACTGGGTACTGGCAGACAGCTATATATGCATATGCATACATACACACACGACGCCCTAATTTATATGAAAATAACCAGTTCTTTCCACTAGAGTCTAGACAAAACAACACACTTTTGTTTACAACCTTGCTAATTAACATTGATATATATTTTTAATGAGGGTTGTCTCTAAGCACTTATAACAGGTCATAAAGGCCTAGAGACCCTTAGGACCCCTTATTTTAAAGCCCAGAATCCCTTCTTTGAAATAAAGCTGCTATGTAAGTTTCAATAGCCATGTGATCACTGTGATAATAGTGATCACCTGGTATGAATAAATGTCATGAGAGCCCCTATGTGCAGATCAAAGTTACATAACTATACCAAAAGGCCCTTATTTATATAGTCTTCTATATACAGAGTTTAGAGAGAAAAACATTTTAATAAAAATATAGATTTTTTACATACATTTTGTTGCAGTTTTCACATCATGATATATTTATAAAATAACATAGTTTGAATCTGTTGGGTCTGCTGAAAAAAACATAATTTATGCATACCTGATAAATTAATTTCTTTTATGATGGTCAGATTCATTACTCCTGGGAATTACTCTTCCTGGCCACTAGAATGAGGCAAAGATTTCAAAACCCCAAGAGCTCTATAAATCCCTTCCATCTAACTAGAAACTATTCTAACTAATAGCCAAGCAAAAAGAACCTCAAGAAAAAACAGGGTGGGGTCTCATGGACTCTCACTATCATGAAATAAATAAATTCATCAGGTATGCATAAATTATGTTTTCTTTCATACACAGAGGCTAAAAGTATATTAAAATGGTGAGAATTCACGATTCATTACTCCTGGGAAACTAAGGCCTAGATTTGGAGTTTGGCGTTAGCCGTGAAAACCAGCGTTAGAGGCTCCTAACGCTGGTTTTAGGCTACCTCCGGTATTTGGAGTCACTCAAAATACGGTCTAACGCTCACTTTTCAGCCGCGACTTTTCCATACCGCAGATCCCCTTACGTCAATTGCGTATCCTATCTTTTCAATGGGATTTTCCTAACTCCGGTATTTAGAGTCGTGTCTGAAGTGAGCGTTAGACATCTAACGACAAAACTCCAGCCGCAGGAAAAAAGTCAGTAGTTAAGAGCTTTCTGGGCTAACGCCGGTTCATAAAGCTCTTAACTACTGTGCTCTAAAGTACACTAACACCCATAAACTACCTATGTACCCCTAAAACCGAGGTCCCCCCACATCGCCGCCACTCGATTAAATTTTTTTAACCCCTAATCTGCCGACCCGCCACCTACGTTATACTTATGTACCCCTAATCTGCTGCCCCTAACACCGCCGACCCCTATATTATATTTATTAACCCCTAACCTGCCCCCCACAACGTCGCAGCCAGCTACCTACAATTAACCCCTAATCTGCCGACCGCAAAGCGCCGCCACCTACGTTATACTTATGTACCCCTAATCTGCTGCCCCTAACACCGCCGACCCCTATATTATATATATAACCCCTAATCTGCCCCCCTCAACGTCGCCTCCACCTGCCTACACTTATTAACCCCTAATCTGCCGAGCGGACCGCACCGCTACTATAATAAAGTTATTAACCCCTAATCCGCCTCACTAACCCTATAATAAATA
This sequence comes from Bombina bombina, assembly GCF_027579735.1. Taxonomy (NCBI): domain Eukaryota; kingdom Metazoa; phylum Chordata; class Amphibia; order Anura; family Bombinatoridae; genus Bombina; species Bombina bombina. The sequence continues at coordinate 350,129,259 of NC_069500.1, forward strand.
GTATTAACCCCTAATCTGCCCTCCCTAACATCGCCGACACCTAACTTCAAACATTAACCCCTAATCTGCCGACCGGAGCTCACCGCTATTCTAATAAATGTATTAACCCCTAAAGCTAAGTCTAACCCTAACCCTAACACCCCCCTAAGTTAAATATAATTTTATTCTAACGAAATAAATTAACTCTTATTAAATAAATTATTTCTATTTAAAGCTAAATACTTACCTGTAAAATAAATCCTAATATAGCTACAATATAAATTATAATTACATTGTAGCTATTTTAGGATTAATATTTATTTTACAGGCAACTTTGTAATTATTTTAACCAGGTACAATAGCTATTAAATAGTTAAGAACTATTTAATAGTTACCTAGTTAAAATAATTACAAAATTACCTGTAAAATAAATCCTAACCTAAGTTACAATTAAACCTAACACTATACTATCATTAAATTAATTAAATAAAATACCTACAATTACCTACAATTAAACCTAACACTACACTATCAATACATTAATTAAATACAATACCTACAAATAAATACATTTAAATAAACTAACTAAAGTACAAAAAATAAAAAAGAACTAAGTTACAAAAAATAAATAAATATTTACAAACATAAGAAAAATATTACAACAATTTTAAACTAATTACACCTACTCTAAGCCCCCTAATAAAATAACAAAGCCCCCAAAATAAGAAAAATGCCCTACCCTATTCTAAATTACTAAAGTTCAAAGCTCTTTTACCTTACCAGCCCTGAACAGGGCCCTTTGCGGGGCATGCCCCAAGAAGTTCAGCTCTTTTGCCTGTAAAAAAAAACATACAATACCCCCCCCAACATTACAACCCACCACCCACATACCCCTAATCTAACCCAAACCCCCCTTAAATAAACCTAACACTAAGCCCCTGAAGATCTTCCTACCTTGTCTTCACCCTGCCAGGTTCACCGATCGGTCCAGAAGAGCTCCTCCGATGTCCTGATCCAAGCCCAAGCGGGAGCTGAAGAGGTCCATGATCCGGCTGAAGTCTTCATCCAAGCGGGGCAGAAGAGGTCTTCCATCCGATTGAAGTCTTCATCCAAGCGGGATCTTCTATGGTCATCCATCCGGAGCGGAGCGGCAGGATCCTGAAGACCTCCGACGCGGAACATCCATCCTGGCCGACGACTGAACGACGAATGACAGTTCCTTTAAATGACGTCATCCAAGATGGCGTCCCTCGAATTCCGATTGGCTGATAGGATTCTATCAGCCAATCGGAATTAAGGTAGGAATATTCTGATTGGCTGATGGAATCAGCCAATCAGAATCAAGTTCAATCTGATTGGCTGATTTTTTGTAACTTAGTTCTTTTTTATTTTTTGTACTTTAGTTAGTTTATTTAAATGTATTTATTTGTAGGTATTGTATTTAATTAATGTATTGATAGTGTAGTGTTAGGTTTAATTGTAGGTAATTGTAGGTATTTTATTTAATTAATTTAATGATAGTATAGTGTTAGGTTTAATTGTAACTTAGGTTAGGATTTATTTTACAGGTAATTTTGTAATTATTTTAACTAGGTAACTATTAAATAGTTCTTAACTATTTAATAGCTATTGTACCTGGTTAAAATAATTACAAAGTTGCCTGTAAAATAAATATTAATCCTAAAATAGCTACAATGTAATTATAATTTATATTGTAGCTATATTAGGATTTATTTTACAGGTAAGTATTTAGCTTTAAATAGGAATAATTTATTTAATAAGAGTTAATTTATTTCGTTAGAATAAAATTATATTTAACTTAGGGGGGTGTTAGGGTTAGACTTAGCTTTAGGGGTTAATCCATTTATTAGAATAGCGGTGAGCTCCGGTCGGCAGATTAGGGGTTAATGTTTGAAGTTAGGTGTCAGCGATGTTAGGGAGGGCAGATTAGGGGTTAATACTATTTATTATAGGGTTAGTGAGGCGGATTAGTGGTTAATAACTTTATAATAATAGCGGTGCGGTCGGCAGATTAGGGGTTAATAAGTGTAGGCAGGTGGAGGCGACGTTGTGGGGGGCAGATTAGGGGTTAATAAATATAATATAGGGGTCGGTGGTGTTAGGGGCAGCAGATTAGGGGTACATAAGGATAATGTAAGTAGCGGCGGTTTACGGAGCGGCAGATTAGGGGTTAAAAATAAAATGCAGGTGTCAGCGATAGCGGGGACGGCAGATTAGGGGTTAATAAGTGTAAGGTTAGGGGTGTTTAGACTCGGGGTACATGTTAGGGTGTTAGGTGCAGACTTAGGAGGTGTTTCCGCATAGCAAACAATGGGGCTGCGTTAAGAGCTGAACGCGGCTTTTTTGCAGGTGTTAGGTTTTTTTTCAGCTCAAACAGCCCCATTGTTTTCTATGGGGGAATCGTGCACGAGCACGTTTTTGAGGCTGGCCGCTTGCGTAAGCAACTCTGGTATTGAGAGTTGAAGCTGCGTTAAAAATGCTCTACGCTCCTTTTTTGGAGCCTAACGCAGCCTTTATGTGGACTCTCAATACCAGAGTTATTTTTATGGTGCGGCCAGAAAAAAGCCGGCGTTAGCTACGCGGGTCCTTACCGCCAAAACTCCAAATCTAGGCCTAAGTCTCTGAGTAATTAGGATGGGGCAAGCATGATATATTATCCTGTTTAGTTTATGTTTTTATTTATGAAAAACATGAAAAGTAAGAAAACATAACCTAACAAAAACTACATTAACCAGAAACAACAGCCTGAAGGACTTTCCCACAAAAGGCTGCTTCAGAAGAAGTAAAAACATCAAAATGGTAGAATTATGTAACTACGTAGCTGCCTTTCAATTTTGTTCCACAGAGGGCTTATTCTTAAAGGCCCAAGATGTGGTAACTGATCTGGTACAAAAACAGTAATCTGTTTAGGAGGAGACTGACCAACTTCCATGTAAACCTTCGGAATCAAAAGCCTAAGCCAACACAATAAAGAAACAGCTGTAGCTTTCTCCACTTTTATAGAACCAGAAAAAATAACAAACTAGAAGTATGTCTGAAATCCTAGTAGCCTGCAAATAGTACTTCAAAGCTCCAACAACATCCAGATTATGGAGAAGTCTCTACATAGAATTATTGGTATTACTGGGAAAAAAGGAACAATTTCCCTACTCATGTTGTCCGAAGACACCACTTAAGGTAGGAAATCAAACTTAGTTCTCAAAATTACCTTATCCTGATGAAAAATAAGATATGGAGGATCACAGGAAACGGCAGACAATTCATAAATTCTCCTAGCAGAATAGATAACCAAAAGAAACAAAACCTTCCAAGATAAAATCTTAATATCCACCTTATGCGTGGGATCAAATGGAAGAGCCTGGAAAACCTTCAAAACTAGATTAAGGCTCCAGGGAGGAGAAATCTGCTTCACAATAGGCTTAATCATGACCAAAGTCTGAAGAAAACACTGAATATCAGGAAGATAAGCAATATTCTTATGAAACAGAAATCTGACCTCTAAGAGAACAGGCGGAAAGACACTTATCCAAACTTTCCTGACAAAACTGCAAATCCTAAGCATTCTAAAAGCAGGCCAGGAAAAAAACATGACCCAAACACCAAGAAATAAAAGCCTTCCAAACCTTATGATAGATCTACCTAGTCACAGTTTTACAAGCCTAAATCAAAATCTCAACTACAGACTCAGAAAAGGCCCTCTGTCTGACGGTTCAATCTCCTGGCCGTCTATCTTAGAGATTTGAGATCCTGATAAAAAGCAGATCTTAATAAAGAAGATCTTGACACAGAGAATGAGGCAATGATGCTGGTCACTGGAGAAATAACTGCATTTACACTAGGCCCAAATAAAATCTTTCCCTAAAAAAGGAAAACTTTAACTGATCATGATTTCAGGCATAAGGGCCTTCTGGTCAAAATAGCTAGTGCCATATATTTGGTGTTAATCCTTATAAAATCAAAGGCATCCCAGATTAATGTATTGGCAGATCTAATAAGATTTAGGCGATGTTGAAAAAACCTTGTAACATATCTCAGCCTAATGTCACTATCCCTTTAAGACTGCCTTTCCTGATTCTGACACTCATGCTGTTTTGGGAAGTATTTACATTCAGCTTGCCTGCCTGATTAATCATTCATGCACCTGATTCCCTCAGCCTCTTTTTAAGCCTTCTCAGGTCTAATGTGCTTTGCATTAACTTTGAAGTTGTGTTCCTGAAAACAACTGAGGTCTGTGGTTGATCCTGCATGAATCCTACCAACATATTCAAGCTTCAGTTTTTCCTATTTCCTCTGCCTAAAATCATCAAATCTCAAGTATCCAAATAATCCAATTTTGTTACCTGGACACTGCTACTTAACAAACTCTGAACTTTATTATAAATCAAGCATACTTTTGGTTATCATCACTCTCTAATTATAACAACAGCATCTTACTCAGAACTTTATAACTATTCTCTGCAACAAGTTGTCATAGCTGAAATATCCTTCTACAAATATGTTAACATATTCAGAACTCTGCATCTATGTGTTCAGTTAAAAGCTTTCATGTGATTCTCCAATATATGCACAAACAGTAATTGATGCCTTAAACTTGCAACTTGTCTATCACCTGTGCTGCTCTGTTTAATTCTGACATACAGCTCTATATAATATTATGTACTGTGAACCTGCAACAAACCTTAGTTTGCATCTAAGTGTCAATCTTTTACCAGTTTACTCTGAAGCCTGAACATTCCACATTGCTATATTTTTCTCTCATTGAATCCTGCAGCTACTACTATTAACTAACTATAAGTCACAGTGAAGTCAGAATATATTGTATACAAATGTTGCACTCTCCATTTATTCTACAATAACTTCTAGCAACTATGAATCACAGAATATCATCTATCGACGTCCAGGATACTCTTCCCTGGTCAGGGGTCGGTGTCTTCAAATCCCTATCACTGCCCTGAGGGTCTGTGTCCTGAGCGCATGTACACCGGAACATGAGAGAAAGTTAATGCCTAAAAAAGGGATCTGCAGTGGTAGTGGATGCACCGACCCTCAAAGGAAAATAAAAAATTACAACCTATCTCAGACCCAAGCTATCCCTAAAGGAAAAACAAGATATTCATACCTTTAAAAATTTAAAGACACAGTACTCCCATTCTAGACTATCCTCTTCTCATGTTCATGGTTACCATTTTGGTGAAACTGATCCTGAATCTGACTATGAAAATGAAGAGGATGTATCCATAGATTCAGCAGAAAAAAATCAGATCTTTAAAGATTTAAAGAGACAAAACCACTTTTCTAGTATTTCATCTACTCATGTCCGTGACTTCCATTTTGGTGAAACGGATTCTGAGTCTGACTATGTAAATGACGAGGATGTATTCATAGATTCAGCAGAAAAAAATCAGACCTTTAAAGATTTAAAGAGACAGGACTACTGTTCCAGAATACCATTTACTCCTCCTGTTTGTGATTCCCATCCTGGTGATACTGACTCTGGGTTTGAATATGTCAACGAGGAGGATGACTTCACAGATCCAGCTGAACTGGCACTAGACTGGTATGAGCGCAACTTTAATTCACCACAAACTCAGACAAAACCTCAACCTATTGGCTATAATGACATCCTTGGTAGATATATTTACAATATAGATGATACAGGCAGCTCCCATCATAAAACCTCTCATGGAAATACTGATCTTCCTATTTCTGATATTCCCATGGATTCTGTAGATTGGACAGATTCAGAGCTGGAAGAAGAGACATCTGGTTTACAGACTGCTGTTTGGAGAAATGGTCCCATCAACTACTATGATGATTTATTACTTCAGAATTATGCATCCAGTGATGAAGTGGATTTCATTTCTCAACCTGATATAAGGTACTCCAGGCCACAATGGCACCACCCTAAGAAGCCTCATATTGGGAAGAAATATCAGTTTTCTAAGCTCTCTAAAAAAAAAAAGAAGAAAAAGAAAATCTTTCTTCCTACAGAAAATCAGAAGTGTAAAGAGGAAACTCAGCCTGAATCTCCTGTTTCATTTTCTGTTGTGTCAGATCCTCTATTGTCTCATGATACACTCCACACCAAGCTGGATGTTCTCTCTAGTCGCCATCAGTCTGTTTTTGAAGCACTTAATGGTTTATCTTCTCAAACTCTACAATCACAAACACTGCTTTCAACTACTGATTCCTTACATCCCTCTCATGCTGCCTCAATGTCTGTAAACCCTGAGCTAGAAGCAAAAGATAATTTTGTTCCAGATATACAACCTTTCAGTTTTCCAGAGGTAGTCCCTGGAGAATTTAACCCTGTAATTCAAACTAAAATAAGTATGCCTGCTGAACCCCAGAAAACCTCTCCGTCAGAATCTTGTATCGCAATTCCTCCGCATCTACCTGAGAGTGGCATATTTCAGTACACTCCACCTTTTCAAAATTCTTCTGTTACTGCATCTAAGAAAATGTTTTCCTTGGGAGATACTGCGCATCAACCTACATTTTCTACTTCATCTGTTCCCTGTACAGGAATTCCTGATACTGGACCCTGTGAGGACAACATTGAACCTAGTTCGCAAGTGGACGTACTTGACCCTGAAACTTGTACAAAAGTTCTTCAAGAAGATTCCCCAGTGGCTATTCCTGTCCCTGTTTTCCATGATGATACTACTAAACCTGGCATCAAGGTGGACCCTCCTGTTTTTGACCCTGGTATGGGTATTCCTTTGTTTAACCCAGAAATGGGTGTAATAATACTTGATCCTGAAGATAGCCATGCCCTCTGCTCAGAAGCGAGTATGGTTCTTGGCTCTAAAGTGGATCTTGTAAATTCTTTGTGAACCCTGAAGAAAGCCTTGCCCTCTGCTCAGAAGAGAATATGGTTCCTAGCTCTAAAGTGGGTTCTTTTTCTTTTTCTATAGTTGAACCTTGCCCTGGCATGGGCATTCCTTCACCCAATCCTACTGAGGATACTCCTGAACCTTGCCCAGATGTGGATATTCCTGAACCTTGCCCTGGTGTGGGCATTCCTTCACCTGATCCTACTGAGGATACTCCTGAACCTTGCCCAGATGTGGATATTCCTGAACCTTGCCCTGGCATGGGCATTCCTTCACCTGATCCTACTGAGGATATTCCTGAACCTTGCCCAGATGTGGGTATTCCTGAACCTTGCCCTGGTCTGGGCATTCCTTCACCTGATCCTAATGAGCATATTCCTGAACCTTGCCCAGATGTGGGTATTCCTGAACCTTGCCCTGGTGTGGGCATTCATATACCTGATCCTAGTGAGGACACTCTTGATTCTGAATCCAGTAAAGACACATTTGATATTGAACCAGAAGAAGGCAAGAACTGGTCAACTCTTGCTCTCTACACTCCTATCTCCTACTTTGAAGAAAGCCCTGCTATTGGGTTAGAAGTGACTATAGCTTTATCTTTTGGAGTATATTTAATCCTCAGCCAAGAGGTTAATTCTGAGGATACTCAAATCTCTGACCCAAAGGTGGTTAATCTGGTTATCAATCCAGAATGCTGCATCTCTATTTCTGAATTTGAGGAAAGCCTATTCATATGTCTAGGACTGGGTGCCTTTTCATTGGCTGTGTACATGGTCATCTATCATGAAGAACATCAGCCTATCAACTCTCAGGATGATTCTGTTGTGGGAAGCTCATTGTATGTCACGTTCATGCATTCTCATGTTGACTACAAGAAACATTACTTCAAGTTTTATTCTCATCATTGTCAAGATCTTTTGATACCTGAATTCCATGGCCTTTGCTTTGTCGTTTTACTTTTTCAAGAGATCTCCAACCCACCTTTCTTGATTTCCGATTGGACTCACTACCTCCATACACATACTACCGGCTCTTCATATTTTTGTTCTCTATCCTTTTGGATTGCATTTGGCGCCCGGAGGTCGCTTTTAAGGAGGGGGTTCTGTAACATATGTCAGCCTAATGTCACTATCCCTTTAAGACTGCCTTTCCTGATTCTGACACTCATGCCGTTTTGGGCAGTATTTACATTCAGCTTGCCTGCCTGATTAATCATTCATGCACCTGATTCCCTCAGCCTCTTTTTAAGCCTTCTCAGGTCTAATGTGCTTTGCATTAACTTTGAAGTTGTGTTCCTGAAAACAACTGAGGTCTGTGGTTGATCCTGCATGAATCCTACCAACATATTCAAGCTTCAGTTTTTCCTATTTCCTCTGCCTAAAATCATCAAATCGCAAGTATCCAAATAATTCCATTTTGTTACCTGGACACTGCTACTTAACAAACTCTGAACTTTATTATAAAACAGAATTTATGTTTACCTGATAATTACTTTCTCCAACGGTGTGTCCGGTCCACGGCGTCATCCTTACTTGTGGGATATTCTCTTCCCCAACAGGAAATGGCAAAGAGCCCAGCAAAGCTGGTCACATGATCCCTCCTAGGCTCCGCCTTCCCCAGTCATTCGACCGACGTAAAGGAGGAATATTTGCATAGGAGAAATCATATGATACCGTGGTGACTGTAGTTAGAGAAATTAAATCATCAGACCTGATTAAAAAACCAGGGCGGGCCGTGGACCGGACACACCGTTGGAGAAAGTAATTTATCAGGTAAACATAAATTCTGTTTTCTCCAACATAGGTGTGTCCGGTCCACGGCGTCATCCTTACTTGTGGGAACCAATACCAAAGCTTTAGGACACGGATGATGGGAGGGAGCAAATCAGGTCACCTAGATGGAAGGCACCACGGTTTTGCAAAACCTTTCTCCCAAAAATAGCCTCAGAAGAAGCATAAAGCCTTAAAAGTATTGCACACCAAATTTGAAAGCTTTAACTCTTAAAATAACGGAACCGGAGCCGTTTTTACATTTAACCCCTATACAGTCCCTGGTATCTGCTTTGCTGAGACCCAACCAAGCCCAAAGGGGAATACGATACCAAATGACGCCTTCAATAAGCTTTTTCAGTGGATCTGAGCTCCTCACACATGCATCTGCATGCCTTGCTTCTCAAAAACAACTGCGCATTAGTGGCGCGAAAATGAGGCTCTGCCTATGACTAGAAAAGGCCCCCAGTGAAAAAGGTGTCCAATACAGTGCCTGCCGTTTTTTTAATAAAATTCCCAAGATTTAAAATAACTCTCCAAAGTTATAAACCATTAAATATGCTTATAAAGTAATCGTTTTGGCCCAGAAAAATGTCTACCAGTCTTTAAAGCCCTTGTGAAGCCCTTTTATTCTTATATTGAAAATTAAGAAAATGGGCTTACCGGATCCCATAGGGAAAATGACAGCTTCCAGCATTACCAAGTCTTGTTAGAAATGTGTCATACCTCAAGCAGCCAAAGTCTGCTCACTGTTTCTCCCAACTGAAGTTAATTCCTCTCAACAGTCCTGTGTGGAAACAGCCATCGATTTTAGTAACGGTTGCTAAAATCATTTTCCTCTTACAAACAGAAATCTTCATCTCTTTTCTGTTTCAGAGTAAATAGTACATACCAGCACTATTTCAAAATAACAAAACTCTTGATAGAAGAATAAAAACTACATTTAAACACCAAAAAACTCTGAGCCATCTCCGTGGAGATGTTGCCTGTGCAACGGCAAAGAGAATGACTGGGGAAGGCAGAGCCTAGGAGGGATCATGTGACCAGCTTTGCTGGGCTCTTTGCCATTTCCTGTTGGGGAAGAGAATATCCCACAAGTAAGGATGACGCCGTGGACCGGACACACCTATGTTGGAGAAATCAAGCATACTTTTGGTTATCATCACTCTCTAATTATAACAACAGCATCTTACTCAGAACTTTATAACTATTCTCTGCAACAAGTTGTCATAGCTGAAATATCCTTCTACAAATATGTTAACATATTCAGAACTCTGCATCTATGTGTTCAGTTAAAAGCTTTCATGTGATTCTCCAATATATGCACAAACAGTAATTGATGCCTTAAACTTGCAACTTGACTATAACCTGTGCTGCTCTGATTATTAATGACATACAGCTCTATATAATATTATGTACTGTGAACCTGCAACAAACCTCAGTTTGCATATATATGAACAAATGTAATTAATACCTAAAACTTGCAACTTGTCTATCACCTGTGCTGCTCTGTTTAATTCTGACATACAGCTCTATATAATATTATGTACTGTGAACCTGCAACAAACCTTAGTTTGCATCTAAGTGTCAATCTTTTACCAGTTTACTCTGAAGCCTGAACATTCCACATTGCTATATTTTTCTCTCATTGAATCCTGCAGCTACTCCTATTATCTAACTATAAGTCACAGTGAAGTCAGAATATATTGTATACAAATGTTGCACTCTCCATTTATTCTACAATAACTTCTAGCAACTATGAATCACAGAATATCATCTATCCACATCTAGATACTCTTCCCCGGGTCAGTGGTCGGTGTCTTCAAATCCCTACCACTGCCCTGAGGGTCTGTGTCCTGAGCGCATGTACACCGGAACATGACAAACCTAATTTATGGAATTGTTTGAAATCTCATCAGACACACACTTTCACCAGCTGATCTGAACATGAAACCTTGGATTATAAGGAATACTAAGCCTTGACCATTCCTTAGAAATTATTTCAGTAATTGTATCAGGTACTGGAAACAACAATGGGAGCTTCAGAAGTAAGTTAGAAAATTAGATCCTATATAGAGTAACAGACTTTTTCTCAGTCAGAATAAGATCCTGACCTGGAACCAGAATGGAAACATAAATACACAGTAAGTTGATTGTCAGACTTAGATCTTTTGAGCCAATATTTCAGATACAGTAGAACAAAATCCTGAAGACCTAGAGCAAAATCTGACAAACTCTCTCGTAAAGGACAATATGAGGGAAAACTCTTTTAGAGGCAAGAGCAGCAATAGGTTGATTTGGGATGCACCAGGTCATCCGCACAAAGTTGAACTGGGGGTACAACACTGAAATGATAAAGCACAGAGCACATCCACGACTCAAGGTGAATCAGATACAATTTATTGCAAGCATATAAATCGTTGCACTTACAAGAAGGTTAAAATAATAATGCCTTGATAAGAACAGGTCCAAAATGACAACTCAGGAAAGTAAGTTCATACAGGGATCGGCTGAAAACAATCCGTCAACTCCACCTGTACGTCCCTGGCTTGATGTCTTTTCCCCGTGCTTTTTTCAGTCACAATGCGGCTGCTGTAGTAATAGCGGATGTCCTGACATGCCTTTCTCCCTTCTACGCATTTTCGTCCTCCTCTTTAGGACTTTTTCAAGACTCTGAATGCGGCTGACAACTCCCGGTGTGATCCTCCATTATATACCCATTCGCCACTCCTCCTACGTGATGCGTACTGACGCGGCTATTGTTTAAATACACACCCCCGGTTAACACGTGTGTAGGAGATACAACAGTTCATTGATTTTTCAAGCTTCTTTCTTTCATTGTGACAGCCTTATATGTCACACTATGTGAATGCTAAGTGTCAGTAATCGCACCTATTCAAGAATGCTAAAAAGATGGTTATTATCCTACAAAATATGTACCAGTACATTGCTCATATTCTTTTTGGGGGATAGATGTTTGTTACAAAATTCATATTAACATCCTAATATAACCGTTTATCTAATAATTCTTCATTCAAAGCACATTATATACAATACTTCATCCAAAAAGCAATATGCAATACACAATTTAAAATATTTTATAAAAAGTAATTTATTAGAAATTTTTTATTAAAATTTTTTTTTATAACTTTATTGTTAAACTTTATTTATAAGAACTCCATATTAAAAAACTTCATATTAAAAACCTCATCTAATTTGATATGTAAGTATGTTAAACTAAAATCCATTAAACTAAAAAACTACTGAGAGAGGACCCTAGTCTAGATCATAAATGTCTGTAGATCTAGATCTAGATTCAAACCCCTAGGGGTTAAACTCCCTAGTCGTCCAAAATAGGGAGGATTAAGTGGGTGAAGCAAATCGCCTTCTGAATGATCCAATTACATATACCAAACTTCGAGGGGACCCCACCTTAGAATACAATAGAAATTTACTTAAAATTCTCACTGATGCAAAAAATGATGGAATATTGAATAATGATGAATTTAGGTTTATTTATAACCCATATCCTAAAATACCTGTGTTCTATCATATCCCAAAAATTCACAAAGATTCCACAAACCCCCCCGGTCGGCCGATTATTTCCCTACAATAATATCCCTCATGACAAGGGAGTAGAGGCTTTTAATCATAACGGGAGGGCGAGTGGTATATCTGAGAAGCATTTGGGTTTTTTAGAGAACAGTATTAAGTTCATTTTGAACAATAATTATTTCTGCTTTGACAATACTTATTACAAACAAATACAGGGGACAGCCATGGGCACTTCCATGGCGCCCTCGTACGCTAATTTGTACATATCAATATTTGAAGATGAGATAATTTGGCAGAACAATCCATATGCTAGTAACATCGTCAAATATTGATAGGTACATAGATGATGTTATAATCATATGGCATGGTGACATTAGTGATGCCCAGAAATTTATTAAACACATTAGCAACAATCAGTTTAACCTCACCTTTACTGAAAAGATCTCGAAAATTAGCATTGAGTTTTTGGATATTGTTTTGTTTATAGATCCTTCATCAAATTCTGTGATGGTTAGAAATTACAGAAAGCCAACCGATAGTAACGGCTTTCTTAATGCCAGAAGCGGATATTTGAAGAGCTGGAAACAAAACATTCCTTATGAGCAGTTCTGCCGAATCAGACGGAACTGTTCAAGAATTGAAGATTACCATAAGGAAGCAGAGGTGCTTCAAAATAAGTTGATGGAAAAAGAATATGATATGGAACTGGTTAAACAAGCAAGAGAAATGAATGCCATTTGTGAACGAATGGATTTATTACAGGCAACCAAAGAAAAAGATAGTACTCATACATATGACAGTAATAATAGTGTGAGGTTTATCACAACCTATAGTGAGGGAGCGGGTTTCATTAAGAGAATATTACACAAACATTGGGGGATTTTAAAAGCAGACCCTATATTAGGATCAATTATTGATGAAAAACCCAAAGAAACAGAAATTTGAAAAACATACTGGCCCCGTCTAAAGTAAAGGGACCCCCAAAGAGCAATGGGATAAGCTCAGGGACCCTGAATCAATGGGTAGTAGGAAAACCTGGGACTTTCAAATGTGGACGGGCAAATTGCTGTATGTGTCTCCATAGTTTAAATTGTGATTTTATTATGAATTGGAATAACACTAAGAAGGTGTCCATTAAAGCTAGAGGCAATTGCCATTCCACATTCGTAGTCTACGGTTTAACCTGCGAATGTGGAAAAATCTATGTTGGTAGAACAAAAAGGAAAATAAAAAGAAGATGCTACGAGCATATTAACAACATAGAGATAGGTTTAAAAACACATAGTGTTTCAGAACATTTCAGGCTGTACCACCAACAGAATCCCAGTAGTCTTCGGATCAGCATCCTGGAAATTGCCCCACTAGGTACTAATCCACATCAGAGATTATCTGTTCTTATACAAAAAGAAACAAAATGGATTCAGGAGATAGGGAGTTTAACCCCTAAGGGTTTGAATATAGATCTAGATCTACAGACCTTTATGATCTAGACTAGGGTCCTCTCTCAGTAGTTTTTTAGTTTAATGGATTTTAGTTTAACATACTTACATATCAAATTAGATGAGGTTTTTAATATGGAGTTTATTTTAATATGGAGTTCTTATAAATAAAGTTTAACAATAAAGTTATAAAAAAAAAAATGATAAAAAATTTCTAATAAATTAATTTTTATAAAATATTTTAAATTGTGTATTGCATATTGCTTTTTGGATGAAGTATTGTATATAATGTGGTTTGAATGAAGAATTATTAGATAAACGGTTATATTAGGATGTTAATATGAATTTTGTAACAAACATCTATCCCCCCAAAAAGAATATGAGCAATTTTTGCATTTTTTTGTATTTATTATTATGGCTGATTAGTATGCCGTTTTAAAAAAATATATATATATATTATGACATATCTTGCAATATTTTAAAATAATGTACTGGTACATATTTTGTAGGATAATAACCATCTTTTTAGCATTCTTGAATAGGTGCGATTACTGACACTTACCATTCACATAGCGTGACGTATAAGGCTGTCACAATGAAAGATGGAAGCTTGAAAAATCAATGAACTGTTGTATCTCCTACACACATGTTAACCCTTTAAGGACACAGCTTTCAGTTTGCTCAATTGTTTTATGACAGAAAAATTCCGTCATATGTCCTTAAGAGGTTAACCGGGGGTGTGTATGTAAACAATAGCCGCGTCAGTACGCATCACATAGGAGGAGTGGGCGAATGGGTATATAATGAAGGATCACACCGGGAGTTGTCAGCCGCATTCAGTGTCTTGAAAAAGTCCTAAAGAGGAGGACGAAACATGTAGACGGGAGAAAGGCATGTCAGGACATCCGCTATTACTACAGCAGCAGCATTGTGACTGAGAAAAGCACGGGGAAAAGACATCAAGCCAGGGACGTACAGGTGGAGTTGACGGATTGTTTTCAGCCGATCCCTGTATGAACTTACTTTCCTGAGTTGTCATTTTGGACCTGTTCTTATCAAGGCATTATTATTTTAACCTTCTTGTAAGTGCAACGATTTATATGCTCGCAATAAATTGTATCTGATTCACCTTGAGTCGTGGATGCGCTCTGTGCTTTATCATTTCAGTATTTTCCGTTTCAGTGCACTCCTGAGTGTCCTGTAAGAGGCAGCAGCACCACTATCTCAGAATTACAGGAGAAACTACCGAGAGGATATAAGAATACCCTGTGGAGTTAAAGACCATTGATAGTGTTTTTTACCATACGCCTGGAGTCATGAAGTAAGTATCACTGTCAAGTGTATATATGTTTAAACAAATTGTGTTATACTTTTAATCATTTATCAGTTTTTGTATACTATACTATTATTTTTAAAGTGACAGTGGACACTACTTAATTGTGTTTACATAGTACCAATAGTGTATACTGTGATACTAGAAGAGCTAACAACTCACATATGTAATTGAGATTACCATTGATATTGTGTATGAATTTTTTATATACAACAGGTACAGACAGTTAGCGCAGTAATTGCTTTTGGGAGGGGGGTACAACAGTATTTAATTTGCACCAAACACTTAAATTGAATTGCAAAACAGAGAATCTACCCTTAAAGGTTCCCTGCTGTGTACAGTATTGGGGAGTTATAGAATGCTCCATGAGAAAAAAAAAACAACATTCCCCAAAGATAAATAGGTAGTATTTTGGGCATTTCACCTTCTACAGTGCACAATATAATTAAACAGTATCAGCTGGAATCCTGTCAACTCTCGGGTGCGTAAAAGACAAGCCGAAAACCACTTCCTGAATGTGCGTGATCTTCACTATAGTACACGGGTGAACTAAATTTTCAAATGACACTTTATTGTTTGTTTTTTGGATTTTCCATACTGCTCCCCAACCTTTTCGGAATTGGGGTTGTGTGTATGTGATGTATGAATGATGTATGTATGTATGTAGTATGTATATATAATAGTATATATATATATATATATCTATATATATATATATATATATATATTATATATATATATAATATAAAACAGAATTTATGCTTACCTGATATATTACTTTCTCCAAACGGGTGTGTCCGGTCCACGGCGTCATCCTTACTTGTGGGGAATATCTCTCTCCCCAACAGGAAATGGCAAAGAGTCACAGCAAAGCTGGCCATATAGTCCCTCCTAGGCTCCGCCACCCCAGTCCCATTGTCGACCGACGGGACAGGAGGAAACATATAGGAGAAACCATATGGTACCGTGGTGACTGTAGTATGAGAAAATAATTCATTCAGAACCTGAATAAAAAACCAGGGCGGGCCGTGGACCGGACACACCGTTGGAGAAAGTACTTATCAGGTAAGCATAAATTCTGTTTTCCTCCAACATTGGTGTGTGTCCGGTCCACTGCGTCATCCTTACTTGTGGGAACCAATACCAAAGCCTTAGGGCCACGGCTGAAGGGAGGGGGCAAATCAGGTTACCTAAACGGAAGGCACACCGGCTTGCAAAACCTTTCTCCAAAAATAGCCTCCGAAGAAGCAAAAGTATCAAATTTGTAAATTTTGGCAAAAGTGTGCAGTGAAGACCAAGTCGCTTGCATTCATTACATATCTGATCAACAGAAGCCTCGTTCTTGAAGGCCCATGTGGAAGCCACAGACCTAGTGGAGTGAGCTGTGATTCTTTTCAGGAGGGCTGCCGTCCGGCAGTCTCGTAAGCCAATCGGATGAATGCTTTTAAGCCAAAAGGAAAGAGAGGTAGAAGTCCTCTTTTTGACCTCTCTTTTACAGAATAGACGATAAACAGAGAAGATGTTTGTCTGAAATCTTTTGTAGCTTTCCTAAATAGATTTTAGAGCACGGACTACATCCAAATTGTGTAACAAACGTTCCTTCTTTGAAACTGGATTCGGACACCAAAGAAGGTACATCTATCTCCTGGTTAATATTTTTGTTGAAAACAACCTTTGGAAGAAAACCAGGCTTAGTACGCAAAACCACCTTATCTGCATGGAAACACCAGATAGGGCGGAGAACACTGCAGAGCAGATAACTCTGAAACTCTTCTAGCAGAAGAAATAGCAACCAAAAACAAAACTTTCCAAGATAACAACTTAATATCTATGGAATGTAGAGGTTCAAACGGAACCCCTTGAAGAACTGAAAGACTAAATTTAAACTCCAGGGAGCCGAGTCAAATGTCTGTAAACAGGCTTGATCCTAACCAGAGCCCTGAACAAATGCTTGAACATCTGGCATAGCTGCCAGTCGTTTGTGGTAGTAAGACAGATAACGCAGAAATCTGTCCCTTTAGAGAACTCCGCAGATAATCCTTTATCTAAACCTTCTTGCAGAAAGGAAAGAATCTTAGGAATTTTTATCTTAATCAAGGGAATCCCTTGGATTCACACCAGCAGATATATCCTTTTCCATATTTATGTAAATCTTTCTAGTTACCCGGTTTTCTGGCCTGAAACAGAGTATCAATCACAGAATCTGAAAACCCACGCTTTGAATAGAATCAAGCGTTCAACTCTCCAAGCCAGCAGCTGGAGGGGAGACAGATTTGGATGTTCGACATGGACCCTGAACAAGAAGGGTCCCTGTCTCAAAGGTAGCTTCCAAGGTGGAACCGAATGACATATTCCCCAGGTCCTGCAACAAGTCCTGCGTGGCAGCCAGGGGCTATCAAGATCACCGAGGCCCTCTCCTGTTTGATCCTGGCCTACCAGCCTGGGAATGAGAGGAAACGGTGGAAACACATAACCGCTAGGTTGAACGGTCCAAGGCGCTACTAGTTGATCCCACTAGAGTCGCCTTGGGATCCCTGGATCTGGTCCGTAGCAAGGAACCTTGAAGTTCTGACGAGACCGCCATCAGATCCATGTCTGGAATGCCCCATAATTGAGTCAATTGAGGCAAAAATCTCCCGGGTGGACGTTCCCACTCCCCCTGGATGGAATGTCTGACGAGCTCAGATAATCCGCTTCCCAGTTCTCCACCACTGGGATGTGGATCGCAGAAAGATGGCAGGAGTGATTCTCCGCCCATTGTATTATTTTGGTTACTTCTTTCAGTCGCCAGGGAACTCCTTGTTCCCCCTCTGATGATTGATATACGCAACAGTCGTTCATGTTGTCTGATTGGAATCTTATGAATCTGGCCTTTGCAAGCTGAGGCAAGCCCTGAGAGCATTGAATACTCGCTCTTAGTTCCAGAATGTTTATCCGGGAGAAGAGACTCTTCCCGAGACATAGTCCCCCTGAGCTTTCAGGGATTCCCAGACCGCACCCAGCCCATCCCACTAGACTGGCGTCGGTCGTGAACATGACCCACTCTGGTCTGCGGAAGCTCATTCCCTGGGATAGGTGGTCCAGGGATATCCTACCATCGGAGTGAATCTCTGGGTCTTCTGAGTCTACTTGAATCACTGGAGACAAGTCTGTATAGTCCCCAATCCAACTGTTTCAGCATGTACAGTTGTAATGGTCTTAGATGAATTCGCGTAAAAGGAACTATGTCCATTGCTGCAACATCAACCCTACTACTTCCATGCACTGAGCTATGGAAGGACCGGGAAACAGAATGAAGAGCTTGACAAGCGCTTAGAAGTTTTGACTTTCTGACATCTGTCAGAAAGATCCTCATTTCTAAAGGAATCTATTATTGTTCCCAAGAAGGGAACTCTTGTTGACGGAGACAGAGAAAAATTTTCTATGTTCACCTTCCATCCCGTGAGATCTTGAGAAAGGCCAGAACGATGTCTGTATGAGCCTTTGCTTTTGAAAGGGACCGACGCTTGTATTAGAATGTACGTCCAAGTATGGTACTACCTTGCAATGCCCCTCTGTCCTTAGAACCGCTAGAAGGGACCCGAGTACCCTTTGTGAAAATCCTTGGAGCAGTGGGGTAATCCGAATGGGAGGGCCACAAACTGGTAATGTTTGTCCAGAGAGGTGAACCTTAGGAACTGATGATGTTCTTTGTGGATAGGAATATGTAGGTATGCATCCTTTAGATCCATGGTAGTCATAAATTGACCTTCCTGGATAGTGGGTAGAATCCGTTCGACATGGTTTCCATTTTGAACGATGGTACCCTGAGAAATTTGTTTAGGATCTTTAAATCCAGAATTGGTCTGAAGGTTCCCCTCTTTTTTGGGAACTACGAACAGATTTTGAGTAAAATCCCATTCCTGGTTCCGTCATTTGGAACTGGGTGTATCACTCCCCTTCTTTAACAGGTCTACTACACAATGTAAGAACGCCTGTTCTCTTATTTGGTTGAGGATAAGTGAGACATGTGGAACCTTCCCCTTGGGGGTAGTTCCTTGAATTCCAGAAGATAACCCTGAGAAACTATTCTTCTAGCGTTCAGGGATCCTGAACATCTCTTGCCCAAGCCTGAGCAAAGAGGAGAGAGAGTCCTGCCGCCCCACTAGATCCGGTCCCGGATCGGGGGTACTTCCTTCATGCTGTTTTTGTTAGCAGGTAGCAGGCTTCTTGGTCTGCTTACCCTTGTTTCCAGGCCTTGCAATCGGTTTTCCAGGCTGTTTTGGACTGTGAGGCATTACCCTCTCTGCTTAGAGGATGCAGTATTAGAGGCCGGTCCGTTCCTGAAATTACGAAAGGAACGAAAATTAGACTTATTCTTGGCCTTGAAAGGCCTATCTTGTGGGAGGGCGTGACCCTTTCCCCCAGTGATGCTCCTGAGATAATCTCTTTCAATTCTGGTCCAAAGAGAGTTTTACCCTCTTGAAGGGGATGTGAAGCAATTTTGTCCTTGGATGATACATCGCTGACCAAGACTTTAGCCAAAGCGCTCTGCGCGCCACAACTGCAAACCCTGAATTTTTCGCCGCTAATCTAGCTAATTGCAAAGCAGCATCTAAATAAAAGAGTTAGCCAACTTAAGTGCGTGAACTCTGTCCATAACCTCTGATATGGAGATCTCTCTACTGAGCGACTTTTCTAAGTTCCTCGAACCAGAACCCACGCTGCTCGTAGTGACAGGAACAATGCCACAAAATGGGTTGTAGAAGGTACCTTGCTGTACAAAAATCTTTTTAAGCAAACCTTCAATTTTTTATCCATCAGGATCTTTAAAAGCACAACTATCCTCGATAAGGAATAGTAGTGCGCTTGTTTAGAGTAGAAACTGCCCCCTCGACCTTTAGGGACTGTCTGCCTTAAGTCCTTTCTGGGGTCGACCATAGGAAATAATTTCTTAAATATAGGAGGGGGAACAAAAGATATGCCGGGCTTCTCCCACTCCTTATTCACTATGTCCGCCACCCGCTTGGGTATAGGAAAAGCGTCGGGGGTGCACCGGGAACCTCTAGGAACTTGTCCATCTTGCATAATTTTTCTGGAATGACCAAGTTGTCACAATCATCCAGAGTAGAAACACCTCCTTAAGCAGTGCGCGGAGATGTCCTAATTTAAATTTAAATGTCACAACATCAGGTTCAGCCTGTTGAGAAATTTTCCCTGAATCTGAAATTTCCCCCATCTGACAAAACCTCCCTCATGGGCCCCTTCAGATTGGTGTGAGGGTATGACAAAACTATTATCATCAGCCGCCCTCCTGCTCTTCAGTGTTTAAAACAGAGCAATCCGCGCTTTCTCTGATATGCAGGCATTTTGGATAAAATATTTGCTATGGAGTTATCCATTATAGCCGTCAGTTGTTGCATGGTAATAAGCATTGGCGCCGCTAGAAGTACTAGGGGCCTCCTGCGTGGGCAAAACTGGCGTAGACACAGAAGGAGATGTATGTAGAACCCATGTCTACTCCCTTCATCTGAGAATCATTTTGGGCATTTCATTATCTGTGGCAGTACTGTCCTTACTTTTGTTTCGGACGCTATGGCACAATTATCACACAATTTTGAAGGGGGAGACACATTGGCTTTCATACATATCGAACATAGCTTATCTGAAGGCCACAGACATGTTAAACAGGCTTAAACTTGTCATAAAGCTCAAAAACACCCGTTTTAAAACAAAACCGTTACTGTCTCTTTAAATTTAAACAGAGCACACCTCTTTATTAACTGAATATGTGAAAAATTATGAAGGAATTGTTCAAAATTTACCAAAATTTCACCACAGTGTCTTAAAGCATTAAAAGTATTGCACAGCAATTTTCAGAGCTTTAACCCTTAAAATAACGAAACCGGAGCCGGTTACCAGATTTAACCCCTATACAGTCCCAGCTACAGCCTTTGCGTGGACTTTACCAAGCCCCAGAGGGGGAATACGATACCAAATGACCGCCTTTTAGGAACTTTTCCAACTACTTTCAGGTCCTCACACATGCATCTGCATGTCTTGCTCTCAAAAACAACTGCGTAGTAATGGCGCGGAAAATGAGGCTCAGCCTACAACTGGGAAGGCCCCTTCCTGACTGGAAAAGGTGTCTAACATAGTGCCTGACGTTAAAAAACGTTCCCAAGTTTATAAGTGTGAATTATCAGCCTAAACATGTATAAAATGTCCAAATAAAGCAATCGATTTAGCCCATAAAAGTGTCTACCAGTTGTATAGCCCATATATGAAGCCCTTTATTCTGTTTGAGACTAAGAAAATGGCTACCTTACCGGTCCCCATGAGGGGAAATGACAGCCTTCCAGCATTACACAGTCTTGTTAGAAATATGGCTAGTCATACCTTAAGCAGAAAAGTCTGCTAACTGTTTCCCCCAACTGAAGTTACTTCATCTCAACAGTCCTATGTGGAAACAGCAAACGATTTTAGTTACTGTCTGCTAAAATCATCTTCCTCTCACAAACAGAAATCTTCATCCTTTTCTGTTTCAGAGTAAATAGTACATACCAGCACTATTTTAAAATAACAAACTCTTGATAGTAGAATAAAAAATCTACAACTAAACACCACATACTCTTAACCATCTCCGTGGAGATGTTGCCTGTGCAACGGCAAAGAGAATGACTGGGTGTGGGCGGAGCCTAGGAGGGACTATATGGCCAGCCTTTGCTGGGACTCTTTGTCATTTCCTGTTGGGGAAGAGATATTCCCACAAGTAAGGATGACGCCGTGGACCGGACACACCAATGTTGGAGAAATATATATATATATATATATATATATATATATACACATACATACATACACACACATGTATTAAAAATGTACATAGACAGTTTTCAGGCAATACATTTAAAACAGCAATTATAGTGTATACAGAAATCTGGACTGCTTTGAGTAGATGTAATGTCCAGGTCATTTACTGTCAGTATAGGTAACTTCAAATATAATCAGCAAACAAAAAATTATGCTTACCTGATAAATTTCTTTCTTTCAGGGATATAGTGAGTCCACAACGTCATCAATTACTAGTGGGATAGTCTCTCCTGGCCAGCAGGAGGTGGCAAAGAGCACCACAGCAAAGCTGTTAATGTATCACTCCCCTACCTATAATCCCCAGACATTCGACGAAGGGAAATGGAAAAAAAAAAACACAAAGGTGTAGAGGTGCCTGAGGTTTAGTCAAAAATAGCCGTCTTAAAAAAAGGGGGGGGCCTGGACTCACCATATCCGGAAAGAAAGAAATTTATCAGGTAAGCATAAATTTTGTTTTTTTTCCTAAGATATGGTGAGTCCACAACATCATCAATTATTAGTGGGAATCAATACCCAAGCTAGAGGACACAGATGACTAGGGAGGGAAAACAAGACCGGTAGACCTAAACAGAAGGCACCACCGCCTGCAGAACCTTCCTCCCAAAAGAGGCCTCAGCCAAGACAAAAGTATCAAATTTATAAAATTTTATGTGCAGAGAGGATCAAGTTGCAGCCTTGCAAATCTGTTCCACAGAAGATTAATTTTTGAAAGCCCAAGAAGACAAGACAGCCCTAGTGGAATGAGCTGTAACTCTCTCACGAGGCTGCTGTCCCGCAGTCTCATAAGCAAAATGAATCATACTTCTCAACCAAAAGGAAAGAGAAGTAGCAGTAGACTTCTGACCCTTACGCTTTCCTGAGAAAAAAACAAAAAGGGAAAAAAGACTGGCGAAAATCCTTAGTCGTCTGTAAATAGAATTTTAAAGCATGCACTACATCCAAGTTGTGCAACAGACACTCCTTATGAGAAGAAGGATTGGGGCAGAGAGAAGGAACAACGATTTCCTAATTAATATTCCTAACCAAAACCACTTTAGGAAGAAACCCAAACTAGTACGTAGGACCACCTTATCCGCATGAAAGTAAAGGTAAGGAGAATCATACTGCAAAGCTGAGAGTTCCAAAACTCAAATCGCAGAAGAAATAGCAACAAGAAACAAAACGTTCCAAGATAACAATTTAATATCTATAGAATGCATTGGCTCAAACGGAGCCTGCTGCAAAACCTTAAGAATAAGGTTAAGACTCCAAGGAGGACTAACGGACTTAAACACAGGCCTGATTCTGACCAAGGCCTGACAAAAAGATTGAACATCTGGCACAAACACCAAATGCTTATGCAAAATAAAAGATAAAGGCATAAATCTGACCTTTCAGAGTACTGACTGACAACCCCTTCTCCAGACCTTCCTGGTGAAAAGACAAAATTCTAGGAATCCTAACCCTACTCCAAGAGTAGCCCTTAGATTCATACTCATCTAATACCAGTAAAGGTATTTACGCCATACCTTATGGTAAATTTTCTGAGTAACAGAGTTGCGAGCCTGGATCATGGTCTCAATGACCGACTCAGAAAAACCACACTTAGACAAAACTAAGCGTTCAATCTCCAAGCAGTCAGTTTCAGAGAAACCAAATTTGGATGGAAGAAAGAACCCTGAGTTAGAAGATCCTTCCTCAGAGGCAGCCTCCAAGGAGACAGAGATGACATGTTCACTAGGTCTGCATATCAGATCCTGCACCGGCCATGGCAGGAGCTGTTAAAATTACCGACACTCTCTCCTGTTTGATACGAGCAATGACTCGTGGAAGAAGAGCAAACGGAGGAAACAGAAAAACTAGACCGAACCCCCAAGGCACCGCCAGAGCATCTATCAGAGCTGCCTGCGGATCTCTTGACCTTGAACCATACCTTGGAAGCTTGGCGTTCTGCCGAGACGCCATCAGATCCAACTCCGGCACCCCCCATTTGAGGATTAACCTGTCAAACACCTCCGGATGGAGAGCCTACTCCCCAGGATGAAATGTCTGTCTGCTCAGAAAATCTGCTTCCTAATTGTCCACTCCTGGAATGTGGATTGCAGATAGACAACAATCGTGAACGTCCGCCCACTGAATAAATCGAGCCACCTCCCTAATGGCAAAGGAACTCCGAGTTCCTCCCTGGTAGTTGATGTAAGCCACTGAGGTGATATTGTCCGACTGAAATCTGATAAATCGGGCTAAAGCCAAATGTGGCCAAATTGTCAGAGAATTGTAAATCACTCTCAACTCCAAGATGTTTATGGGGAGAGCAGACTCCTTCCGAGTTCATAATCCCTGCGGCCTTAACAAGTCCCAGACTGCTCCCCAGCCTAGCAGGCTGGCATCTGTGGTCATGATCACCCAAGAAGGTCTCCGGAAGCATGTGCCATGAGACAGATGCTCCTGAGAAAACCACCACGGAAGAGAGTCTATCATTGACACCACCTCTAGATCTATCCTCTGAGACAGATCCAAATGGTTTCTGTTCCATTGCTTGAGCATGCCTAATTGCAGATCTCTAAAATGGAAATAGAGCAAAGGGAATGATGTCCATGGAAGCGACCATCAAACCATCACCTCCATACATTGGGCTACTGGATGGCTCGAACAGTAGACTGAAGAGAGAGGCAAGCAAAAGAGAATTTTGGATTTCCTGACCCTCTGTCAGAAAAAATCTTCATAGATAGGGAATCTATTATAGTCCCTAAGAACACCACCTTGTAGCTGAAATAAGGGAAACTCTTTACCAGATTCACTTTCCATCCGTGGGAACGTAGAACAGTCAACCAAGATCTCTGTATGGGAACTTGCTTAGTTGAAAAGATGGCGCTCTGAACCAAAATGTCGTCAAAGTAAGGCGGCCACTGCAATTCCTCGAGACCTGATCACTGCCAAGAGAGCCCCCAGAACCTTTGAAAAAAAAATCTGGTGAGTTGTAGCAAGGCCAAACGGAAGGAGCCACAAACTGAAAATGTTTGTCAAGAAAAGTGAGTCCTCAGAAATTTGTGATGATCCTGTGAATAGGGGCATGAAGATATGCGTACTTCAGTTCTATGGTCGTCATGAACTGACCTTCTTGGACCAAAGGAAGAATGGACCGAATTGTCTTCATTTTGAAGGACTGGTAACCCTGAGAAACTTGTTGAGACACTTTAGGTCTAAAATGGGACAAAAAATTCCCTCTTTTTGGGAACCACAAACAGATTTGAATAGAATCCTAGAACCCGGTTCCTTTACTGGAACAATCACTCCCTGAGAGAAAAGATCCAGAAAGCATTCAAGGATCCCTCTCTCTTTTTACCTGATCTGCAGGCAACCTTGAGAGGTGAAACCTGCCCCCAGGAGGGAGAAAATTCTATCTTGTAACCCTGAGAAACAATGCCCACAGCCAAGGATCTGGGACATCTCATAACCATCCTGGCAAAACAGGGAAAGTCTGCCCCACTTGATCGACTCTGGACAGAGGGGCCAGACCCATCATGCTGACTTCGACTCAGCAGAGGGTTTCTTAGATTGTTTCCCTTGTTCCAAGGAACTGACTGGGTCCTCCAAGAGGACTTGGATTTCTTCTGTTTGGAAGCGGAAGAGGAAGGCTTTTGACCTTTGAAATTTGAAAGGAAGGAAAATTACTTTGACGTCCTTTAAATCTAATCTTTTAAATCTTTTCCATCCGTAATATCAGATATTATTTCTGCCAGTCCAGGCCCAAACAAAGTCTTACCCTTGTAAGGAAGCGCCAAAAGCTTAGACTTGGAGGAAACATCAGCTGACCAAGATTTAAGCCACAAAGCCCTGCGAGCCAAGACAGAGAAACCAGACATCTTGGCCCTTAATTTAATAACTTGCATGTTAGCATCAGAAATTAAAGAAATGGCTAGCTTAAGAGCCTTAATCCTATCCTGAATTTCCTCCAATTAAGTTTCCTCTAAAATAGAATTCAGACAAAACATTGCACCAATAAACATGCTGCACTTGTCACTGTGGCAATACAAACTGCAGGTTGCCATTGTAGACCCCTGATGCACATACATTCTCTAATATACCTCCAGCTTCTTATCCAGTCGATCCTTTAAAAAGCAACTATCCTCTATAGGAATCGTAGTTCTCTTAGCCAGAGAATAAATAGCCCCTCTACTTTAGGCACCGTGCCACAAGAATCTAATGGATTCAGCAACAGTAAACATCTTCTTAAAAACTGAAGACGGGGAGAAAGGAATCCCTGTTTTTTTCCCATTCTGGGCAATAATCTCCGTACCAGATCTGGAACAGGAAACACCTTCCACAAAGAAGAGATCATCATAGAAATCTATTAAGCTTACTAGTTTCTTAGGGTTTAACCCCATACAACAGGAGAGTCAGAATCATCCAAAGTAGCCAATACCTCCTTTATAAAACATGAAGGTCTCAGGCTTACACCTTAAAGCTACTCCTCCACTCAGATAAGATTTACATCTGTCAGGAATCAGAGATTTTACCCCACAGAGGAACTGAGGTAACGTCCTCCCTAGAGATTATGAGGAAAGGACTGACCTGTATAGGTAGTTGCTTGAACAGGCACCTTACTATCTATTAAGTGTTTAGTTTTCCTCTTGCATTATCCAAAAACAGAAAAGCAGATAAAGCTGCAAATACCCGTGGAAGATATCTGTGCAGGGAAATCTGCAGGGCAAATTATACCCCTCCAGGAGGTTGAGAGGAACCACAGGGCACAGCATGTGACGCCATAGAGGATGTGGATGTTTGAGGGAGAAGGCTGCGGCATTGCTGAACAGCAACATCCTGGAGAGCAACATTAGGCTCATAGGGCAGTCATTTTCTTTACATTGTAGCGTTCTAGCTAAACAAGTAGTACTGAAATTACAAAAGGAGAAACAATTTGCGCCATCTAAACATACTAAAAGCACTTACCTGTAGTTTAGCTGGTCCGGCAGAAAGACAGCTCACAAGGGCGTGAAAGGACACAAATTTCCTTACAGAGACCTGTAGAAAAAAGAAAGAACAGAGTAACCAAACTCTGGCTTTCTATACTTAGGGCAGCAATATGTTAGGAAACAAAGTAAGCACCACCTTACAACTTCCTAACTGCTTAAAAGTCACCACTACTCTGCAGCAGAGATTGACGTGGACTACAGCTATACCCAAATCCTTGCTTGCAGGGAAAACTATCCCAAAAAAGGATTTCATTTCTTCAGACACCAAACTTCACCTCCTCCACTGACAGAGGCAAAGAAAATGACTGGGGATTATTAGTAGGGGAGTGATACTTAACAGCTATGCTGTGGTGCTCTTTGCCGCCTCCTGCTGACCAGGAGAGATATTCCCACTAGTAATTGATGACGTCATAGACTCACCATATCTTAGGAAATAAAAATGTAAATGAAACAACCGGTTCTTGATGGCTCAAAAGCTATAATTCAAATACAGAGTCTACAAGTAGATTAATAGAGGCAATAAGTAGTGACATAAGTGTTAAACAATACAACAATATGAGGATGATACAAATGTTGTATTTGCTCTTACACAGAAATATTTTAAGTTCACAATATAATGTTGCAATCAACTCAAGTCAAGATTTAAGACTATCGGGTAATTTATAAAGCAGCGGATTCTGCAATCTACCCCCGATATTTCCAGATCGCTGGAAACAAGAGTTAAGAAACAGCGGTCTTAAGACCGTTGCTCCTTAACTCATCTGCTACCTCTGAGGTGGCGGACAGCAATCATCCCGATCAGATACGATCGGGATGATTGACACCCTCTGCTAACGGACGATTAGCCGCAAATGTGCAGGGGGGCAGCATTGCACTAGAAATGCTTGTGCAATGTTAAATGCCGACAGCGTATGCTGTTGGCATTTAGCGATGTCGGAGGACATGATCCGCTGACATTTAATAAATCGCCCCTTATATGTAAGATTATATCAATTTGACATTAATGAATCCAAATACCCAACCAAGCATATTGTTATATTTCCAATATGCCAAGACAACAAACAACTCCTAAAACTAATGCCATTTTTTTATAAACGAAACAAATATTATCAACAATGTTTAAACACAAAAAACACACACACACACACACATTAATAGCATGCTCAATATAGAAGTGCTAAAGGAAAATGCATATTTACCTTCATTGGAAATTTGCACTTCAGGTGTAAGAGAGCATCATCACATCCTTCCTCATGAATAGCTCTTTCTTGATAACTTTGAAAAAATATTGATGAAAAATAGATGCAAGCATAGGCTGATCTTGATGAATTCACTGCTCTCAAAGCAAGCTTTTAAACAGACAATTGTTAAAACGTTTAACAAGCATAATTTAAATGCTAATATTAATGAACATGAAGGAAAATGAGGCATACAAAAGACAATGAAATATGAACTACACTTAAAGGTGCATAAAAATCATAGCATAAATCAGTAATTAAACACTACATTGCAAAAGACATGTTTTAAAATCATTAACATTTTGTTGGCACAATTTACAGTCAAGAGCCTGGTGGGATCCATCTTCCTGGTCGCCGCCACAAGCAATGAAGGACATTATATATATATATATATATATATATATATATACACATACATACATATACACACATACATACATACACAGTCGTATGCAAAAAGTTTAGGCACCCCTGACAATTTCCATGATTTTCATTTATAAATAATTGGGTGTTTGGATCAGCAATTTCATTTTGCTCTATCAATAACTGAAGGACACAGTAATATTTCAGTAGTAAAAACATAATTTATGCTTACCTGATAAATTTATTTCTCTTGTAGTGTGTTCAGTCCACGGGTCATCCATTACTTATGGGATATATTCTCCTTTCCCAACAGGAAGTTGCAAGAGGATCACCCAAGCAGAGCTGCTATATAGCTCCTCCCCTCACATGTCATATCCAGTCATTCGACCGACAACAAGACGAGAAAGGAGAAACTATAAGGTGCAGTGGTGACTGGAGTTATAATTTTAAAATTTAGAACCTGCCTGAAAAAGACAGGGCGGGCCGTGGACTGAACACACTACAAGAGAAATAAATTTATCAGGTAAGCATAAATATGTTTTCTCTTGTTAAGTGTGTTCAGTCCACGGGTCATCCATTACTTATGGGATACCAATACCAAAGCTAAGTACAACGGATGATGGGAGGGACAAGGCAGGAACATTAAACAGAAGGAACCACTGCCTGTAGAACTTTCTCCCCAAAACCAGCCTCCGAAGAAGCGAAAAAGTATGAAGTGAAGACCAAGTTGCAGCCTTGCAAATCTGTTCAACAGAGGCCTCATTCTTAAAGGCCCAGGTGGAAGCCACAGCTCTGGTGGAATGAGCTGTAATTCTTTCAGGAGGCTGCTATCCAGCAGTCTCATAGGCTAAACGTATTATGCTACGAAGCCAAAAAGAGAGAGAGGTAGCCGAAGCCTTTTGACCTCTCCTCTGTCCAGAGTAAACGACAAACAGAGAAGAAGTTTGTCTAAAATCTTTAGTTGCCTGTAAGTAGAACTTCAGAGCACGGACCACGTCTAGATTATGCAAAAGACGTTCCTTCTTTGAAGAAGGATTAGGACATAATGATGGAACAACAATCTCTTGATTGATATTCCAGTTAGAAACAACCTTAGGTAAAAACCCAGGTTTAGTACGCAGAACTACCTTGTCTGAATAAAAGATCAGATAAGAAGAATCACAATGTAAGGCAGATAACTCAGAGACTCTTCGAGCCGAAGAAATAGCCATCAAAAACAAAACTTTCCAAGATAAAAGCTTAATATCAATGGAATGAAGGGGTTCAAACGGAACACCCTGAAGAACTTTAAGAACCAAGTTTAAGCTCCACGGAGGAGCAACAGCTTTAAACACAGGCTTAATTCTAGCCAAAGCCTGACAAAAGGCCTGGACGTCTGGATGCTCTGCCAGACGTTTGTGTAAAAGAATAGACAGAGCTGAAATCTGTCCCTTTAGCGAACTAGCGGATAAACCCTTTTCTAACCCTCTTGTAGAAAAGCTAATATCCTAGGAATCCTAAACCTTACTCCATGAGTAACTCTTGGATTCGCACCAATATAAATATTTACGCCATATCTTATGGTAAATTTTTCTTGTCACAGGTTTCCGAGCCTGTATTAATGTATCAATAACCGAATCCGAAAACCCACGCTTTGATAGAATCAAGCGATCAATTTCCAGGCAGTCAGCCTCAGAGAAATTAGGTTTGGATGGTTGAAAGGACCCTGATTAGAAGGTCCTGCCTCAGTGGAAGAGACCATGGTGGACAGGACGACATGTCCACTAGGTCTGCATACCAGGTCCTGCGTGGCCACGCAGGCGCTATTAGAATTACCGATGCCCTCTCCTGTTTGATCCTGGCAATCAGCCGAGGTTAGCAACGGAAATGGTGGAAACACATAAGCTATGTTGAAAACCCAAGGGGCTGCTAATGCATCTACCAGCACCGATCCCGGGTCCCTGGACCTGGATCCGTAACAAGGAAGCTTCGCGTTCTGGCGAGATGCCATGAGATCCAGATCCGGTTTGCCCCAATGACGAATCAGTTGAGCCAAATACCTCCGGGTGAAGTTCCCACTCTCCCGGATGAAAAGTCTGGCGACTTAGGAAATCCGCCTCCCAGTTCTCTACGCCTGGGATGTGAATCGCTGACAGGTGGCAAGAGTGAGACTCTGCCCAGCGAATTATCTTCGAGACTTCCAACATCGCTAGGGGAACTCCTGGTTCCCGCCCTGATGATTGATGTAAGCCACAGTCGTGATATGTCCGACTGAAATCTGATGAACCTCAGCTTTGCTAACTGAGGCCAAGCTAGAAGAGCATTGAATATTGCCCTTAATTCTAGAATGTTTATTGGGAGGAGTTTCTCCTCCTGAGTCCACGATCCCTGAGCCTTCAGGGAATTCCAGACTGCTCCCCAGCCTAGAAGGCTGGCATCCGTTGTTACAATCGTCCAATCTGGCCTGCGAAAGGTCATTCCTTTGGACAGATGAACCGGTGACAACCACCAGAGAAGCGAATCTCTGGTCTCCTGGTCCAGATTTAGCAAAGGGGACAGATCTGAGTAATCCCCGTTCCATTGACTGAGCATGCATAGTTGCAGCGGTCTGAGATGCAGGCACGCAAATGGCACTATGTCCATTGCCGCGACCATTAAGCCGATTACCTCCATGCACAGAGCTACTGATGGGCTTGGAATGGAATGAAGGACACGGCAAGCATTGAGAATCTTTGATAACCTGGACTCCGTCAGGTAAATCTTCATCTCTACAGAATCTATAAGAGTCCCTAGAAAAGGAACCCTTGTGAGTGGTAACAGAGAACTCTTTTCCACGTTCACTTTCCACCCATGCGACCTCAGAAATGCTAGAACTATCTCTGTATGAGACTTTGCATTCTGAAAACTTGACGCTTGTATCAGAATGTCGTCTAGGTACGGAGCCACCGCTATGCCTCGTGGTCTTAGTACCGCCAGAAGTGAGCCCAGAACCTTCGTAAAAATTCTCGGGGCCGTGGCTAACCCGAAGGGAAGAGCCACAATTGGGTAATGTCTGTCTAGAAAGGCAAACCTCAGGTACAGATAAATGATCTTTGTGAATCGGTATATGAAGGTAAGCATCCTTTAAGTCCACCGTGGGTCATATATTGACCCTCTTGGATCATGGGTAGGATGGTTCGAATGGTTTTCCATCTTGAACGATGGTACCCTTAGGAATTTGTTTAGGATCTTTAAGTCCAAGATTGGTCTGTAGGTTCCCTCTTTTTTGGGAACCACAAATAGATTTGAGTAAAATCCTTGTCCCTGTTCCGATCGCGGGAACTGAGTGGATCACCCCCATGATTAAGAGGTCTTGTACACATTGTAGAAATGCCTCTCTCTTTACTAGGTTTGTCGATAACCTCGAAAGATGGAACCTCCCTTGTGGAGGAGAGGATTTGAAATCCAGAAGGTATCCCTGAGATATAATGTTTAACGTCCAGGGATCCTGCACATCTCTTGCCCAAGCCTGGGCAAAGAGAGAAGTCTGCCCCCCACTAAATCCGTCTCTGGATAGGGGGGCCCTAACTTCATGCTGTCTTAGGGGCGGGAGTAGGCTTTCTGGCCTGCTTGCCCTTGTTCCATGACTGGTTGCCTTTCCAACCTTGAAGTTACGAAAGGCACGAAAATTAGATTGTTTGGCCTTTGGTTTGGCCCTGTCCTGAGGAAGGGCGTGGCCCTTACCTCCCGTAATGTCAGCAATAATTTCCTTCAAGCCGGGCCCGAATAAGGTCTGCCCTTTGAAAGGAATGTTAAGTAGTTTAGACTTGGAAGTTACATCCGCTGACCAGGATTTAAGCCAGAGCGCTCTGCGCGCCTGTATGGCGAATCCGGAATTTTTAGCCGTAAGTTTGGTTAGATGTACTACGGCATCTGAAACAAACGCATTAGCTTGCTTAAGGGTTCTAACTTTGCTCAAGGCCTCATCCAACGCCTCTGTGCGAATCGCCTCTTCCAGAGACTCAAACCAGAATGCCGCTGCAGCCGTGACAGGCGCAATGCATGCAAGAGGCTGCAGTATAAAACCCTGTTGAACAAACATTTTCTTAAGATAACCCTCTAATTTTTTATCCATTGGATCTGAGAAAGCACAGCTATCCTCCACCGGGATAGTGGTACGCTTTGCTAACGTAGAAACTGCTCCCTCCACCTTAGGGACCGTCTGCCATAAGTCTCGTGTGGTGGCGTCTATAGGGATACATTTTTCTAAATATCGGGGGAGGGGGAAAAAGGCACACCGGGTCTATCCCACTCCTTACTTATAATTTCTGTAAGTCTTTTTGGTATAGGAAAAACGTCAGTACACACCGGTACCGCATAGTATCTATCCAACCTACACAATTTCTCTGGAATTGCCACCGTGTCGCAATCATTCAGAGCCGCTAATACCTCCCCTAGTAACACACGGAGGTTCTCAAGCTTAAATTTAAAATTTGAAGTTTCTGAATCCGGTCTCCCCGGATCAGAACCGTCACCGACAGAATGAAGCTCACCGTCCTCATGTTCTGCAAATTGTGAATGCAGTATCAGGACATGGCTCTCGTGTCATCAGCGCGCTCTGTCCTTAACCCAGAGCTATCGCGTTTGCCCCCTTAATTCGGGCATAATTATATAATACTTCTTTCATAACATTAGCCATATCATGTAAAGTGATTTGTAAGGGCCTAGATGTACTAGGTGTCTCAATCCTACGCATCTCCCGAGCGGGAGACGCAGGTACTGACACGTGAGGAGAGTTAGACGGCATAACTTCCCCCTCGTTGTCTGGTGATAGCTTCTTTATCGGTACAGATTGACTTTTATTCAAAGAAATATCAGTACAATTGGTACACATCGTTCTATTGGGCTCCACATTGGCTTTTGAACATGATGAACAAACAGTTTCCTCTGAATCAGACATGTTTAAAACAGACTTAGCAATGAAAACTAACAAGCTTGGAAATCACTTTCAATAATTTTTACAAGCAATATAAAAAACGCTGCAGCGCTTCAATAATACAGATATAATTAAACAATTCTTAACAAGAAGTGTATTATTAGCAGAGGATTGCACCCATTAGCAAAAGGATGATTAACCCCTCAATACCCAAAACGGATAAAACAGATATCAATTAAGATTTAACGCTTTAATCACAGTCAGCACACTGTCACAGATCTGCTGTGACTGATTACCTCCCTCACAAATGAAATTTGCAGACCCCTGAGCTCTCTAGAGATGTCCTGGATCAAGGAAGAAGAAGCAGAAAGACTGTGCAATAATTTTAACTGCGCAACAAGACGCTAAAACAAGGGCCCTCCCACTCCAATCACAACAGTGGGAGCCCTGATATAACGGTTTCCATGCAGAAAAATATGTTAGCCATGTGGAAAAAATCATGCCCAAAGCGATTTATCACCAAAGTAACCTCACAAAAACGAATAACATGCCAGTAAACGTTTTATTAAAAAACAACATTTTTCAATGTCATGCAAAGCTATCACTAAGCCTGCTACCAGTCGCTACCACTGCAGAGAAGGCTTAAGTATTATTTCAGTGTTAACAGTATTTTCTCATTCAAATTCTAGTCCCTAGAATATAACTTGACTGTGCATACATTTATCAGCCTGATACCAGTTGCTACTACTGCATTTAAGGCTGTACTTACATCATACGGTAACAGCAGTATTTTCTTAGTCAATTCCATTCCCAGAAAATAAAGTACTGCACATACCTCATTTGCGGAGGACCCCGCATGCTATTCCCAGTTTCTGAAGTTACCCTACTCCTCAGAATGTCGAGAACAGCCAGTGGATCTTAGTTACGCCTGCTAAGATCATAGAAAAAAAACGCAGGCAGTTTCTTCTTCCAAATACTGCCTGAGATAGAAAAACAGCACACTCCGGGTGCCATTTAAAAATAACAAACTTTTGATTGAAGAATAGTTAAGTAAAAAACTCCAGCTCCTCTCGCGACCTCCTTCTTTGTTGAGGGTTGCAAGAGAATGACTGGATATGACATGTGAGGGGAGGAACTATATAGTAGCTCTGCTTGGGTGATCCTCTTGCAACTTCCTGTTGGGAAGGAGAATATATCGCATAAGTAATGGATGACCCGTGGACTGAACACACTTAACAAGAGAAATTAGGTTTATTGGATTAACAGAAAATTTGCAATATGCATCAAAACGAAATTAGACAGGTGCATAAATTTGGGCACCCTTGTCATTTTGTTTATTTAAATACCTGGGGCGCGATCCGATAAACGGCGTAGTTTGCGGCGCAAGCGAGGGAACCCGCGTCGCCCGCAGTTTCAGCTCGCAACTCGAGCTATCCCATATACGGCGCCGTCAGATGCTAAAGTGCCGTAAGTCGGATAAACCAGCGTTGTCCAGAAATCTGCGCAAGTACAAATTTCTGGCGTCGCCAGTGACTTACGGCACGTTAGAAACTGCCGGCGCCTACAAAACCTGACTAAAGTCTAAATCACCCGCACTGTCTAACACGCCTCCCTAACATAGCCCGACACGTCTAACCCTCTATCCGCTATCCCCCCTCACTATCCTAACAATAAAATATGTATTAACCCCTAAAACGCCGCTCCCGGAGCCCGCCGCTACCTAATAAAGTTATTAACCCCTAAAACCGCTGCCAGCTATATTAAATCTATAACCCCCTAAAGTGAGCCCCTAACACCGCCGCCAGCTATATTAAATCTATAACCCCCTAAAGTGAGACCCTACCCCGCCGCTATCTATTTTAAAATTATTAACCCCTAATCTAATCCCCCTACCCCGCCGCCATCTATATTAAATTATTTAACCCCTAAAATACTAAACTATCCCTACCACTAAACCTAAGTGTAACCCTACGAATAGCCCTGAAAAGGGCTTTTTGCGTTGCATTGCCCCAAAGTAACAGCTCTTTTGCCAGCCCTTAAAAGGGCTTTTTGCGGGGCATGCCCCAAAGAATTCAGCTCTTTTGCCAGCCTTAAAAGGGCTTTTGGCGGGGCTTTGTCACAAAGTAAACTGCTCTTTTGCCTACAATCTACATCCCCCTACACCGCGGCCACCTATAATAAATGTATTAAACCCCTAATCTAATCCCCCTACAACCGCCGCCAGCTATATTAACTATATTAACCCTAATTATATTAGGGTTAATATAGTTAATATCGTTATTATATTATATATATATTAAGTATAATAACCCTATCTAACTCTAACATACTAAATAAACTCTTATTAAAATAAATCGAATATTAATATTATTAATTAAAATATTCCTATTTAAATCTAAATACTTACCTATAAAATAAACCCTAAGGCCTAGATTTGGAGTTTGGCGGCAGCCGTGAAAACCAGCGTTAGAGGCTCCTAACGCTGGTTTTAGGCTACCGCCGGTATTTGGAGTCAGTCAAAAAAGGGTCTAACGCTCACTTTTCAGCCGTGACTTTTCCATACCGCAGATCCCCTTACGTCAATTGCGTATCCTATCTTTCAATGGGATCTTTCTAACTCCGGTATTTAGAGTCGTGGCTGAAGTGAGAATTCTAACGACAAAACTACCAGCCGCAGAAAAAAGTTAGTAGTTAAGAGCTTTCTGGGCTAATGCTGGTTCATAAAACTCTTAACTACTGTGCCCTAAAGTACACTAACACTCATAAACTACCTATGTAGCCCTAAACCGAGGTCCCCCCACATCGCCGCCACTCTATTAATTTTTTTTAACCCCTAATCTGCCGACCGCCACCTACGTTATACTTATGTACCCCTAATCTGCTGCCCCTAACACTACCGACCCCTATATTATATTTATTAACCCCTAATCTGCCCCCCACAACGTCGCCTCCACCTGCCTACACTTATTAACCCCTAATCTGCCGAGCGGACCGCACCGCTATTATAATAAAGTTATTAACCCCTAATCCGCCTCAATAACCCTATAATAAATAGTATTAACCCCTATTCTGCCCTCCCTAACATCGCCGACACCTAACTTCAATCATTATTCCCTAATCTGCCGACTGGAGCTCACCGCTATTCTAATAAATTTATTAACCCCTAAAGCTAAGTCTAACCCTAACACTAACACCCCCCCTAAATTAAATATAATTTAAATCTAACGAAATTAATTAACTCTTATTAAATAAATTATTCCTATTTAAAGCTAAATACTTACCTGTAAAATAAATCCTAATATAGCTACAATATAAATTATAATTATATTATAGCTATTTTAGGATTTATATTTATTTTACAGGTAACTTTGTATTTATTTTAACCAGGTACAATAGCTAAAATAGTTAAAATAATTACAAAATTACCTGTAAATAAATCCTAACCTAAGTTACAATTAAACCTAACACTACACTATCAATAAATTAATTAAATAAAATACCTACAATTAAACCTAACACTACACTATCAATACATTAATTAAATACAATATCTACAAATAAATACAATGAAATAAACTAACTAAAGTACAAAAAATAAAAAAGAACTAAGTTACAAAAAATAAAAAATATTTACAAACATCAGAAAAATATTACAACAATTTTAAACTAATTACACCTACTCTAAGCCCCCTAATAAAATAACAAAGCCCCCCCAAAATAAAAAAATGCCCTACCCCTATTCTAAATTACTAAAGTTCAAAGCTCTTTTACCTTACCAGCCCTGAACAGGGCCCTTTACGGGGCATGCCCCAAGAAATTTAGCTCTTTTGCCTGTAAAAAAAACATACAATACCCCCCCCCCAACATTACAACCCACCACCCACATACCCCTAATCTAACCCAAACCCCCCTTAAATAAACCTAACACTAAGCCCCTGAAGATCTTCCTACCTTGTCTTCACCATACCAGGTTCACTGATCGATCCAGAAGAGCTCCTCCGATGTCCTGATCCAAGCCCAAGCAGGGGGCTGAAGAGGTCCATGATCCGGCTGAAGTCATTATCCAAGCAGGATTCTATCAGCCAATCGGAATTAAGGTAGGAAAATTCTGATTGGCTGATGGAATCAGCCAATCAGAATCAAGTTCAATCCGATTGGCCGATCCGATCAGCAATCGAATTGAACTTGATTCTGATTGGCTGATTCCATCAGCCAATCAGAATTTTCCTACCTTAATTCCGATTGGCTGATAGAATCCTATCAGCCAATCGGAATTCGAGGGACGCCATTTTGGATGACGTCATTTAAAGGAACCGTCATTCGGCGAGTAGGCGTCGGGAGAAGAGGATGTTCCGCGTCGGCTGGAAGATGATGGCTCCGAAGAAAGAAGATTGAAGATGCCGTTGATAGAAGACTTCAGCCGGATCATGGACCTCTTCAGCTCCCGCTTGGATGATGACTTCAAGCCGGATCATGGACCTCTTCAGGCCCCCTGCTTGTGCTTGGATCAGGATATCGGAGGAGCTCTTCTGGATCGATCAGTGAACCTGGTATGGTGAAGACAAGGTAGGAAGATCTTCAGAGGCTTAGTGTTAGGTTTATTTAAGGGGGGTTTGGGTTAGATTAGGGGTATGTGGGTGGTGGGTTGTAATGTGGGGGGGGGGGGTATTGTATGGGTTTTTTTTACAGGCAAAAGAGCTGAATTTCTTGGGGCATGCCCCGCAAAGGGCCCTGTTCAGGGCTGGTAAGGTAAAAGAACTTTGAACTTTAGTAATTTAGAATAGGGTAGGGCATTTTTTTATTTTGGGGGGCTTTGTTATTTTATTAGGGGGCTTAGAGTAGGTGTAATTAGTTTAAAATTGTTGTAATATTTTTCTGATGTTTGTAAATATTTTTTTATTTTTTGTAACTTAGTTCTTTTTATTTTTTGTACTTTAGTTAGTTTATTTCATTGTATTTATTTGTAGATATTGTATTTAATTAATGTATTGATAGTGTAGTGTTAGGTTTAATTGTAGGTAATTGTAGGTATTTTATTTAATTAATTTATTGATAGTGTAGTGTTAGGTTTAATTGTAACTTAGGTTAGGATTTATTTTACAGGTAATTTTGTATTTTATTTTAACTATTTTAGCTATTGTACCTGGTTAAAATAAATACAAAGTTACCTGTAAAATAAATATAAATCCTAAAATAGCTATAATATAATTATAATTTATATTGTAGCTATATTAGGATTTATTTTACAGGTAAGTATTTATCTTTAAATAGGAATAATTTATTTAATAAGAGTTAATTAATTTCGTTAGATTTAAATTATATTTAATTTAGGGGGGTGTTAGTGTTAGGGTTAGACTTAGCTTTAGGGGTTAATACATTTATTAGAATAGCGGTGAGCTCCAGTCGGCAGATTAGGGGTTAATGTTTGAAGTTAGGTGTCGGCGATGTTAGGGAGGGCAGATTAGGGGTTAATACTATTTATTATAGGGTTAGTGAGGAAGATTAGGGGTTAATAACTTTATTATAATAATAATTAGGGGTTAATAACTGTAGGCAGGTGGAGGCAACGTTGTGGGGGGCAGATTAGGGGTTAATAAATATAATATAGGGGTCGGCGGTGTTAGGGGCAGCAGATTAGGGGTACATATCGATAATGTAAGTAGCGGCGGTTTACAGAGCGGCAGATTAGGGGTTAATAATAATATGCAGGGGTCAGCGATAGCGGGGGCGGCAGATTAGGGGTTAATAAGTGTAAGGTTAGGGGTGTTTAGACTCGGGTTACATGTTAGGGTGTTAGGTGCAGACGTAGGAAGTGTTTCCCCATAGCAAACAATGGGGCTGCGTTAGGAGCTGAACGCGGCTTTTTTGCAGGTGTTAGTTTTTTTTTTCAGCTCAAACAGCCCCATTGTTTCCTATGGGGGAATCGTGCACGAGCACGTTTTTGAGGCTGGCCGTAAGCAACTCTGGTATCGAGAGTTGAAGTTGCGTTAAATATGCTATACGCTCCTTTTTTGGAGCCTAACGCAGCCATTCTGTGGACTCTCAATACCAGAGTTATTTTAAAGGTGCGGCCAGAAAAAAGCCAGCATTAACTACGCTGGTCGTTACCGACAAAACTCTAAGTCTAGCCGTAAGATAGCTACAATATAATTAATCTACAAAACATAAAAGAGACAGATGCGCCACATGGCCCAATATTGTTTGTTCAGCGGGGTAGATATATTCTAGTGGTATCAATATTAACTCACAATCTAGGGAGCACTCAGTTAGTGCAGCAGGAGCAGTCTGGGATTAATCACAGTCACCCAGCAGACCGACCTCTAGGGCAAAATGGTATGGTTCTGTGATGGAGATACAAGCAAAAACAAAAGTGCCTATATGGCCTAGTACTGTTTGAACCAGAGGATGGTGTTATGTATATTTGAAAATATACTCACAATTTGTATAGCATCTTCATTGATGCTAATCAGGCAGGAAGGGATCAATGCAGTCACCCAACAGACTATGGCAGGTTTTCACAGCAGGGCAGAGCAGCAGAGCTCTCAAGGATCAGGTTAGGTCCAAATGATACACAATAGCAAGTGTTTAAATAAAAAGTTGATACTTTACTTGATAAAACAAATAAAAACAAGCGACGCGTTTCTCAGCACACAGGCTGTTATCAGTTAAGCCTGAGGAAACAGCCTGTGTGCTGAGAAACGCGTCGCTTGTTTTTATTTGTTTTATCAAGTAAAGTATCAACTTTTTATTTAAACACTTGCTATTGTGTATCATTTGGACCTAACCTGATCCTTGAGAGCTCTGCTGCTCTGCCTGCTGTGAAAACCTGCCATAGTCTGTTGGGTGACTGCATTGATCCCTTCCTGCCTGATTAGCATCAATGAAGATGCTATACAAATTGTGAGTATATTTTCAAATATACATAACACCATCCTCTGGTTCAAACAGTACTAGGCCATATAGGCACTTTTGTTTTTGCTTGTATCTCCATCACAGAACCATACCATTTTGCCCTAGAGGTCGGTCTGCTGGGTGACTGTGATTAATCCCAGACTGCTCCTGCTGCACTAACTGGAGTGCTCCCTAGATTGTGAGTTAATATTGATACCACTAGAATATATCTACCCCGCTGAACAAACAATATTGGGCCATGTGGCGCATCTGTCTCTTTTATGTTTTGTAGATCATCTTCTTGGGATCCCGGCCGGATTCTCTACAGATTGCTGCCTCTATAATATCTGTTCTCCACACAGTGACTTTCCACTAAGTAATCTGAACTGTTACAACTAATATCAAGTGTCGCTCACTTGTTGAATAAAGTGTCACACTATATGTTGTGGCATTATATTTCATTATTTATTATTTAATACATTTTTTTATGATATTCATTTTTTCTATTGTATCTGACATTTGATTGTTCTGATCTGATTGCTAGAAATCTGTATATAATAGGATTACACCTTACCACTGTTACAATTGCAATTTAGGGCGCCCCCTACTCTTATAGAACAATATAATTAATAATTACATTGTAGCTACGTTAGGGTTTATATTTATTTTACAGGTAAATTGTTAATTATTTTAACTAGGTATAATAGCTATTAAATAGTTATGAACTATTTAATAGCTACCTAGTTAAAATAATTACCCAATTACCTGTAAAATAAATCCTAACCTAAGTTACAAATACACCTACACTATCAATAAATTAAATAAACTACAAATATCTATCTAAAAATACAATTAAATAAACTAAACTAAATTACAAAAAAAACAAACACTAAATTACAAAAAACAAAAAAAAGATTACAAGATTTTTAAGCTAATTACACCTATTCTAAGCCCCCCTAATAAAATAATAAAGCCCACCAAAATAAAAAAATTTCCCTACCCTATTCTAAATTAAAAAAAGTTCAAAGCTCTTTTACCTTACCAGCCCTTAAAAGGGCCTTTTGTGGGGGCATGCCCCAAAGAAAACTGCTCTTTTGCCTGAAAAAAAACACAATACCACCCCCCAACATTACAACCCACCACCCACATACCCCTAATCTAACCCAAACCCCCCTTAAATAAACCTACACTACCCCCCTGAAGATCTCCCTACCTTATCTTCACCACGCCGGGCCGAACTCCTCATCCGATCCGGGTGATGTCTATCCAAGCGGTAAAGAAGAAATCTTCATCCCGGCGATGTTTTTATCCAAGCGGCAGCAAAGTCTTCTTCCATCCGCCAGCATCTTCCATCAAGCGGCATCTTGAATCTTCTCTCCACCGACGAGGAGCATCCATCCCGGCCGACGACTGAATGACGAATGAGGTACCTTTAAATGACGTCATCCAAGATGGCGTCCATCGAATTCCGATTGGCCGATAGGATTCTATCAGCCAATCGGAATTAAGGTAGAAAAATCTGATTGGCTGATTGAATCAGCCAATCAAATTTAAGTTCAATCCGATTGGCTGAACCAATCAGCCAGTCAGATTGAGCTCGCATTCTATTGGCTGTTTCGATCAGCCAATAGAATGCGAGCTCAATCTGATTGGCTGATTGGTTCAGCCAATCAGTTTGAACTTGAATCTGATTGGCTGATTCAATCAGCCAATCAGATTTTTCTACCTTAATTCCGATTGGCTGATAGAATCCTATCAGCCAATCGGAATTCGACGGACACCAACTTGGATGACGTCATTTAAAGGTACCTCATTCGCCGTTCAGTCGTCGGCCGGGATGGATGCTCCGTGTCGGTGGAGAGAAGATTCAAGATGCCGCTTGATGGAAGATGCTGCCCGATGGAAGAAGACTTTGCTGCCGCTTGGATAAAAACATCGCTGGGATGAAGATTTCTTCTTTACCGCTTGGATAGACATCACCCGGATCGGATGAGGAGTTTGGGCCGGCGTGGTGAAGATAAGGTAGGGAGATCTTCAGGGGGGTAGTGTTAGGTTTATTTAAGGGGGGTTTGGGTTAGATTAGGGGTATGTGGGTGGTGGGTTGTAATGTTGGGGGGTGGTATTGTTTTAAGGGCTCACAGTAGGGGGTTAGACATTGCGCATGCGTTAGGTGTTAGGTTTATTTAGCAGCCAGTTTAGGGAGTTACGGGGCTCCAATACTCAGCGTAAGGCTTCTTACGGCTGCTTTTTGTGGCGAGGTGAAAATGGAGTAAGATTTCTCCATTTTCGCCACGTAAGTCCTTACGCTGTATATTGGATACCAAACTGCGCTGGTTTGGTATACCTGCCTATGGCCCAAAAAACTACGGGCGACGGCAGAAATATACGCGCGTAACTTCTAGGTTATGCCGTATATAAGATACCAAACCCGCGCAAATATTGGCGTCGCCAGCTTTTGCGGGCGACAATTTTTATCGGATCGACCCCCTGTAGCTACCTAGCACTGATTAATTGGAGCACACAATTGGTTTGGTGAGCCCATTAAGGCTTGAACTTCATAGACAGGTGCATCCAATCATGAGAAAATGTATTTAAGGTGGCCAATTGCAAGTTGTTGTTTTCTTTGACTCTCCTCTGAAGAGTGGCAACATGGGGGCCTCAAAACAACTCTCAAATGACCTGAAAACAAAGATTGTTCAACATTATGGTTTAGGGGAATGCTACAAAAAGCTATCGTAGAGATTTAAGCTGTCCACTGTAAGGAACATACGCCTAGATTTAGAGTTCTGCGTTAGCCGTCCAAACCAGCGTTAGGGGGTCCTAACACTGGTTTTTACCGCCCGCTGGTATTTAGAGTCAGTCATGAAAGGGTCTAACGCTCACTTTCCAGCCGCGACTTTTCCATACCGCAGATCCCCCTACGCCAATTGCGTATCCTATCTTTTCAATGGGATCTTTCTAACGCTGGTATTTAGAGTCTTGGCTGAAGTGAGCGTTAGAAATCTAACAACAAGACTCCAGCCGCAGAGAAAAGCCAGGAGTTAAGAGCTTTCTGGGCTAACGCTGGTTCATAAAGCTCTTAACTACTGTGCTCTAAAGTACACTAACACACATAAACTACCTATGAACCCCTAAACCGAGCCCCCCCCACATCGCCACCACTCTATTAAAAATTTTTAACCCCTAATCTGCCGACAGCACACCGCCGCCACCTACATTATCCCTATGTACCCCTAATCTGCTGCCCCTAACATCGCCGACCCCTACATAATATTTATTAATTCCTAATCTGCCCCCCCCCCCAACGTCGCCGCTACCTACCTACAATTATTAACCCCTAATCTGCCGACCGGACCTCGCCGCTACTCTAATAAATGTATTAACCCCTAAAGCTAAGTCTAACCCTAACCCTAACACCCCCCTAAATTAAAACAGAATTTATGCTTACCTGATAAATTTCTTTCTCTTATGGTGTGTCCGGTCCACGGCTTCATCCTTACTTGTGGGATATTCTCAATCCCTACAGGAAGTGGCAAAGAGAGCACACAGCAGAGCTGTCCATATAGCTCCCCTCAGGCTCCGCCCCCCTCAGTCATTCGACCAACGGTAAGGAGAAAAAGGAGAACCATAGGGTGCAGTGGTGACTGTAGTTTACAAAAATAATTTTAGACCTGACTAAATCGCCAGGGTAGGTCGTGGACCGGACACACCGTAAGAGAAAGAAATTTATCAGGTAAGCATAAATTCTGTTTTCTCTTACATTGGTGTGTCCGGTGCACGGCTTCATGCTTACTTGTGGGAACCAATACCAAAGCTTTAGGACACGGATGAAGGGAGGGAAACAGTCAGGTAACCTAAACGGAAGGCACCACTGCTTGTAAAACCTTTCTCCCACAAATAGCCTCAGAAGAAGCAAAAGTATCGAATTTGTAAAATTTGGCAAATGTATGCAGTGAAGACCAAGTCGCTGCCTTACAAATCTGTTCAACAGAAGCCTCGTTCTTGAAAGCCCATGTGGAATCCACAGCTCTAGTGGAGTGAGCGGTAATTCGTTCAGGAGGCTGCCGTCCGGCAGTCTCATTAGCCAATCGGATGATGCTTTTCAGCCAG
Source organism: Bombina bombina (assembly GCF_027579735.1). Lineage (NCBI taxonomy): Eukaryota > Metazoa > Chordata > Amphibia > Anura > Bombinatoridae > Bombina > Bombina bombina. The sequence goes on from NC_069500.1 coordinate 350,173,494, forward strand.
AAGGAAAGAGAGGTAGCAGTTGCTTTCTGACCTCTCCTCTTACCAGAATAAACGACAAACAAGGATGATGCTTGTCTGAAATCTTTTGTTGCTTCTAAATAGAATTTTAAAGCACGAACCACATCTAGATTGTGTAACTGACGTTCCTTCTCTGTGTCCTAATCCAGTTTCTAAAAAGGAACAACTATTTCCTGGTTAATATTCTTATTGGAAACTACCTTTGGAAGAAAACCAGGCTTGGTACGCAAAACAACCTTATCTGTATGGAACATCAGATAGGGTGAGGTACACTGCAAAGCAGACAATTCAGAAAATCTTCGAGCAGAAGAAATAGCAACCAAAAACAAAACTTTCAAAGATAGTAACTTAATATCTACGGAATGTAGAGGTTCAAACGGAACCCCTTGAAGAACTGAAAGAACTAAATTTAGACTCCATGGAGGAGTCACAGGTCTGTAAACAGGTTTGATCCTAACTAAGGCCTGAACAAACGCCTGCACATCTGGTACAGCTGCCAGACGCTTATGTAACAGAATAGACAGAGCAGATATCTGTCCTTTCAACGAACTAGCTGACAATCCTTTCTCCAATCCTTCTTGGAGGAAAGATAACAACCTTGGAATCCTAATCTTACTCCACGAGTAACCCTTGGATTCGCACCAACAAAGATATTTTTGCCATATCTTATGATAAATTTTCCTAGTAACAGGCTTTCTAGCCTGGATCAGAGTATCTATAACTGATTCAGAGAACCCACGATTAGCTAGAATTAAGCGTTCAATCTCCAAGCAGTCAGTTGCAGAGAAACTAGGTTTGGATGTTTGAATGGACCTTGGATTAGAAGGTCCTGCCTCAAAGGTAGCTTCCATGGTGGAGCCAATGACATATCCACCAAGTCTGCATACCAAGTCCTGCGAGGCCACGCAGGAGCTATCAGAATTACCGAAGCCTTCTCCTCTTTGATTCTGGCTACTAGCCGAGGGAGAAGAGGAAACGGTGGAAAGACATAAGCCAGATTGAATGTCCAAGGCGTTACTAGAGCATCTATCGATGTCGCCTTGGGATCCCTGGACCTGGACCCGTAAAGGGGAACTTTTGAGTTCTGGCGGGACACCATCAGGTCCAGTTCTATGTTGTCCGACTGAAATCTGATGAATTTGGCCTCCGCCAGCCGAGGCCAGGCCTGGAGCGCATTGAATATCGCTCTCAATACTAAAATGTTTATCGGGAGAAGAGATTCCTCCCGAGACCATAGACCCTGAGCTTTCAGGGAGTTCCAGACCGCACCCCAGCCTAAGAGACTGGCGTCGGTCGTGACAATGATCCACTCTGGTCTGCGGAAACTCATTCCCTGAGATAGGTGATCCTGAGACAACCACCAGAGGAGCGATTCTCTGGTTATCTGGTCCATTTGTATCTGGGGAGACAAATCTGCATAATCCCCATTCCACTGTTTGAGCATGCACAGTTGCAGTGGTCTCAAATGAATTCTGGCAAAGGGGACTGTGTTCATTGCCACAACCATTAGACCGATTACCTCCATGCACCGAGCCACACAAGGCTGAGGATTGGCATGAAGAACTCGACAGGAATTTGAAAGTTTTAACTTCCTGACCTCCGTCAGAAAGATTTTCATTTCTATCGAGTCTATTATTGTTCCCAGGAAGGGAACCCTTGTGACCGGGGACAGAGAACTTTTTTCTACGTTCACCTTCCACCCGTGAGATCTTAGAAAGGCCAACACAATGCCTGTATGCGCCTTTGCACTGTGAAAAGACGACGCTTGTATTAAGATATCGTCTAGGTAAGGTGCTACTGCAATGCCCCATGGTCTTAGAACCGCTAGAAGGGACCCTAGCACCTTCATGAAAATTCTTGGAGCGGTGGTAAACCCGAAGGGAAGAGCCACAAACTGATAATGCTTGTCCATGAAGGCGAACCTTAGGTACTGATGGTGATCCTTGTGGATAGGAATATGCAGGAACGCATCATTTAAATCCACGGTAGTCATATATTGACCCTCCTGGATCATCAGTTAGATTGTCCGGATAGTTTCCATCTTGAATGATGGAACTCTGAGAAATTTGTTTAGGATTTTTAAGTCCAGAATTGGCCTGAAAGTTCCTTCCTTTTTGGGAACTACAAACAGGTTTGAGTAAAAACCCTGTCCTCGTACTGCAGTTGGGACTGGGTGTATTACTCCCATCTTTAAGAGATCTTCTATGCAAAGTAAGAATGCCTGTCTCTTTGTCTGGTCTAAAGACAAGCGAGACATGTGGAACCTTCCCCTTGGAGGAAGGTCCTTGAATTCCAGAAGGTACCCCTGAGAGACAATTTCTAATGCCCAGGGATCCAGAACATCTCTTGCCCAGGCCTGAGCAAAGAGAGAAAGTCTGCCCCCTACTAGTTCCGGTCCCGGATCGGGGGCTACCCTTTTATGCTGTCTTGGTAGCAGCAGCAGGCTTCTTGGCCTGTTTACCCTTGTTCCAGCCTTGCATGGGTTTCCATGCAGGTTTGGACTGGGAAGCGTTAACCTCTTCCTTAGTGGCTGTAGAAGTAGAAGCGGGTTCGTTCCTGAAATTGCGAAAGGAACGAAAATTAGACTTATTTTTAGCCTTGAAAGGTCTATCTTGTGGAAGGGGATGGCCCTTTCCTCCAGTAATATCAGAAATAATCTCTTTCAACTCTGGCCCGAAAAGTGTCTTACCCTTGAAAGGAATATTAAGCAATTTTGTTTTGGACGACACATCCGCCGACCAAGATTTTAGCCAAAGAGCCCTGCGCGCCACGATTGCAAAACCAGAATTTTTCGCCGCTAATTTAGCCAACTGAAGAGCGGCATCTGTAATGAAAGAATTAGCCAACTTCAGGGCGTGAATTCTGTCCATAACCTCATCATAAGGGGTCTCCCTCTGTAGGGAGTTCTCTAGTTCCTCAAACCAAAAAGCCGCTGCAGTGGTTACAGGAAAAGAAATTGGTTGAAGAAGAAAACCTTGTTGAACAAATATTTTCTTAAGCAAACCTTCCAATTTTTTATCCATAGGATCTTTGAAAGCCCAACTGTCTTCCATTGGTATAGAGGTGCGCTTAGCTAGTGTTGAAACTGCCCCTTCCACCTTAGGGAACGTCTGCCACGCGTCCCTTCTGGGGTCAACAATGGGGAACATTTTCTTAAATATAGGGGGGGGAACAAAAGGTACACCTGGTCTTTCCCACTCCCTGGTCACAATATCCACCACCCTCTTAGGTATCGGAAATGCATCAGTGTGTACCGGGACCTCTTAAGCAGGGCGCGGAGGTGCTCTAGCTTAAATTTAAATGCTATAGTATCTGGCTCTGCCTGCTGAGCAACTTTTCCTGAGTCAGAAATGTCTCCCTCAGACAGGCCCTCCCTCACCGCCAAGTCAGATTGATGTGAGGGCACTACAGATAAATTATCTGCGTCTGATTGCTCATTTTCTGTATTTAAAACTGAGCTATCGCGCTTTCTTGGAAATGCTGGCAGTTTGGATAAAAAAGCTGCGAGAGAATTATCCATGACTGCTGCTAATTGCTGCAAAGTAACAGGGATCGATGCGCTAGATGTGCTGGGATTCGCCTGTGCGGGCATAACTGGTGTTGACACAGAAAGGGAAGATAAAATACTCTCCTCGTTACCTTCAGCTAAAGATACATCTTGGGCTACATTTTTAAGTGTCATTGTATAGTCCTTAAACTGCTTGGACGCTATAGCACACTTCAAACATAAATTCAATGGGGGTACCGCCATGGCTTTTAAACATATAGAACAAGCGCTATCTGTAGGCTAAGACATATTTGACAGACTAAGACAGCACTAAAATGCAATTAAAAATACTTTTGACAAAAACGTTACTGTGCCTTTAAATAATAAAAGTGCACACTTTATTACCAAAACATCAAATAACCATCAAGGAAACATCCGATTTTAATGAAATTTTCACCACATTATCCTAATGCTTTGAAAAGATTGCACACAAATTTTCAGCTCAATTAACCCCTTAATGCCCAAACTGGAGCTAAAACATGAATTTGACCAGTTAAACACACTACAGTATTATGCCACAGCTTCTGCTGAGGCTTTTACCGTCCTTACGGATTATTTGGAGTAGAAATAAGCCTGTCTGAAGTCCCTCTGAAGTCTCTGGACACCACACTTGAGGCTGCATGAACTGTCTTGTCAAAAACAACTGCGCAACTGAGGCGCGAAAATGAGGCCTCCTCCCTCTGCATTACAAAGTGCTGGGGCCTTTCTGAGGAGATTAGTCTAATCAAATGCCAGACGAATAAAAAAAACCATAAGCGTTTTTATAAGTCACAAAAACACCTAAACTATAAATAATTATGCTAAGAAGCAATCGATTAAGCCCAAAATAGTGTCAACCAGCAACTAAGCCCTTTATTTAAGCGATTATTTTATACATAGTCTAAGAAACATGGCTTACCTTCCCCTATGGGGATTACTGACAGTCTTCTAGCATTACTGGGTTTTGTTAGAAAAATGACTGATCATACCTGAAGCAGTTAAGCCTGCAAACTGTTCCCCCCAACTGAAGTTCTCCTGTATTCAACAGTCCTGCGTGGGAACAGCAATGGATTTTAGTTACTGATGCTAAAATCATAGTCCTCTCAGCAGAAATCTTCATCACTTTCTGCTTCAGAGTAAATAGTAAAAGCCGGCACTATTTTAAAATAACAAACTTTTGATAGAAGAAATAAAAACTACAAACTAACACCACAAACTCTTTACCACCCCCGTGGAGATGCTACTTGTTTAGAGCGGCAAAGAGAATGACTGGGGGGGGCGGAGCCTGAGGGGAGCTATATGGACAGCTCTGCTGTGTGCTCTCTTTGCCACTTCCTGTAGGGATTGAAAATATCCCACAAGTAAGGATGAAGCCGTGGACCGGACACACCAATGTAAGAGAAATATAATTTAAATCTAATGAAATAAAATAAATCTTGCTAAATAAATTATTCCTATTTAAAGCTAAATACCTACCTGTAAAATAAACCCTAATATAGCTACAATATAAATAATAATTATATTGTAACTATTTTAGGATTAATATTTATTTTACAGGCAACTTTGTATTTATTTTAACCAGGTACAATAGCTATTAAATAGTTAAGAACTATTTAATAGTTACCTAGTTAAAATAATTACAAAATTATCTGTAAAATAAATCCTAACCTAAGTTACAATTAAACCTAACACTACACTATCAATAAATAAATTTAATAAACTATCTACAATTATCTACAATTCAACTAAACTAAATTACAAAAAAACCCACTAAATTACAAAAAATAAAAAAAATTACAAGAATTTTAAACTATTTACACCGACTCTAAGCCCCCTAAAAAAATAACAAAGCCCCCCAAAATAAAAAAAATGCCCTATCCTATTCTAAAAGAAAAAAAAAAGAAAGAAAAAAAAAAAAGAAAAAAGAAAAATATAGAATTCCATTCACCTCTAATTTGTGCTTCCAGAAAGTATTCTGTATTCCTAAAAGGTTTTAAAATTTCCTTTTGAGATTCTATTGGTTGATTTTTTACATAGAGAGACCATTTTTCAAAAAATATTCCAATTCTATTATTTACGTCTGCCATGGTATCCGTTCTTTCTATATTGATCTGTTGCATTATAGTTTTCTTTAAATGTCTGATCGTAGGTTTCTTTCTTTTTTCCATCCAAAATTTGAATATTAGCTTTCTTGACAGTAATATAATCATTGTTATTAATTTAGTTTCGTCTTTTTTTATATCTGTAGGTAACTTAAAGATCAAAATGTTCTCTACTTCCAATGTTATTTTTTTTTTGGACGATTTGTGATATAAGTGTTGCTACTTGATACCAAAATTGTCTAATCTTTGGACAAAGCCAGATATAATGTATTATATCCGGGGTGTTTTTATTGCATTTTATACATATTGGTTTAGGTCTACTATCCTATTTTGCTCTCCTTGTGGGTGTAATATAGTCATGATGCAATAATCTTACATTAGATTCTCTTATCCCCATGTCCAGTGTTGATTTTTTCACTATCCTTATGCAATTTAATATTTTTTCTTCGCCTATTTCTATATTAATGGTCCTACCCCATTTCCCTGTTATATTCTTTATACACAATTTTGATTCTTTCTTTACTAGTTGGTTATATAGAGTTGATAATTTGTATTTTGATTTTGGGGGGGTATTGTATGGTTTTTTTTTTTTACAGGCAACAGAGCTGTTTAATTTGGGGCATGCCCCGCAAAAGGCCCTTTTAAGGGCTGGTAAGGTAAAAACAAAATTTATGCTTACCTGATAAATTCATTTCTCCTGTAGTGTGGTCAGTCCACGGGTCATCATTACTTCTGGGATATTATCTCCTCCCCTACAGGAAGTGCAAGAGGATTCACCCAGCAGAGCTGCTATATAGCTCCTCCCCTCTACGTCACCTCCAGTCATTCGACCAAAGGACCAACGAGAAAGGAGAAGCCCAAGGGTGTAGTGGTGACTGGAGTATAATCCAAAATTTTTTTAGCCTGCCATAAAAAAACAGGGCGGGCCGTGGACTGACCACACTACAGGAGAAATGAATTTATCAGGTAAGCATAAATTTTGTTTTCTCCTGTTAAGTGTGGTCAGTCCACGGGTCATCATTACTTCTGGGATACCAATACCAAAGCAAAAGTACATGGATGACGGGAGGGACAGGCAGGCTCTTTATACGGAGGGAACCACTGCCTGAAGAACCTTTCTCCCAAAAACAGCCTCCTAAGAAGCAAAAGTGTCAAATTTGTAAAATTTGGAAAAAGTATGAAGAGAAGACCAAGTTGCAGCCTTGCAAATCTGTTCAACAGAAGCCTCATTCTTAAAGGCCCAAGTGGAAGCCACAGCTCTAGTAGAATGAGCTGTAATTCTTTCAGGAGGCTGCTGTCCAGCAGTCTCATAGGCTAATCGTATTATGCTACGAAGCCAAAAAGAGAGAGAGGTAGCCGAAGCTTTTTGACCTCTCCTCTGACCAGAATAAACGACAAACAGGGAAGACGTTTGACGAAAATCCTTAGTTGCCTGTAGATAAAATTTCAGGGCACGGACTACATCTAGATTGTGTAGCAGACGTTCCTTCTTCGAGGAAGGATTAGGACACAAAGATGGAACAACAATCTCTTGATTGATATTCCTGTTAGTGACCACCTTAGGTAGGAACCCAGGTTTAGTATGCAGAACTACCTTGCCTGAATGAAAAATCAGATAAGGAGAATCACAATGTAAGGCAGATAACTCAGAAACTCTTCGAGCAGAGGAAATAGCCATTAAAAACAGAACTTTCCAAGATAACAATTTGATATCAATGGAATGAAGGGGTTCAAACGGAACACCCTGTAAAACATTAAGAACTAAGTTCAAACTCCATGGCGGAGCAACAGTTTTAAACACAGGCTTGATCCTAGCTAAAGCCTGACAAAAAGCTTGAACGTCCGGAACTTCTGACAGACGTTTGTGTAAAAGAATGGACAGAGCTGAAATCTGTCCCTTTAAAGAACTAGCGGATAACCCCTTTTCTAAACCTTCTTGTAGAAAAGACAATATCCTTGGAATCCTAACCTTACTCCATGAGTAACTCTTGGATTCGCACCAATATAAGTATTTACGCCATATTTTATGGTAAATCCTTCTGGTAACAGGCTTCCTAGCCTGTATTAAGGTATCAATAACTGGCTCAGAAAAACCACGTTTTGATAAAATCAAGCGTTCAATTTCCAAGCAGTCAGCTTCAGAGAAGTTAGAATTTGATGTTTGAATGGACCCTGGATCAGAAGGTCCTGTTTCAGAGGTAGAGACCAAGGCGGACAGGATGACATGTCCACTAGATCTGCATACCAAGTCCTGCGTGGCCATGCAGGTGCTATTAGAATCACTGATGCTCTCTCCTGTTTGATTCTGGCAATCAATCAAGGAAGCATCGGGAAGGGTGGAAACACATAAGCCATCCCGAAGGTCCAAGGTGCTGTCAAAGCATCTATCAGAACCGCTCCCGGATCCCTGGATCTGGACCCGTAGCGAGGAAGCTTGGCGTTCTGACGAGACGCCATGAGATCTATCTCTGGTTTGCCCCAACGTCGAAGTATCTGGGCAAAGACCTCCGGATGAAGTTCCCACTCCCCCGGATGAAAAGTCTGACGACTTAAGAAATCCGCCTCCCAGTTCTCCACTCCCGGGATGTGGATTGCAGACAGGTGGCAAGAGTGAGACTCTGCCCAGCGAATTATCTTTGATACTTCCATCATTGCTAGGGAGCTTCTTGTCCCTCCCTGATGGTTGATGTAAGCTACAGTCGTGATGTTGTCCGACTGAAACCTGATGAACCCCCGAGTTGTTAACTGGGGCCAAGCCAGAAGGGCATTGAGAACTGCTCTCAATTCCAGAATGTTTATTGGAAGGAGACTCTCCTCCTGATTCCATAGTCCCTGAGCCTTCAGAGAATTCCAGACAGCGCCCCAACCTAGTAGGCTGGCGTCTGTTGTTACAATTGTCCAGTCTGGCCTGCTGAATGGCATCCCCCTGGACAGGTGTGGCCGATAAAGCCACCATAGAAGAGAATTTCTGGTCTCTTGGTTCAGATTCAGAGTGGGGGACAAATCTGAGTAATCCCCATTCCACTGACTTAGCGTGCACAATTGCAGCGGTCTGAGATGTAGGCGTGCAAAAGGTACTATGTCCATTGCCGCTACCATTAAGCCGATCACCTCCATGCATTGAGCTACTGACGGGTGTTGAATGGAATGAAGGACACGGCATGCATTTTGAAGCTTTGTTAACCTGTCTTCTGTCAGGTAAATCTTCATTTCTACAGAATCTATCAGAGTCCCTAAGAAGGGAACTCTTGTGAGTGGAAAGAGAGAACTCTTCTTTTCGTTCACCTTCCATCCATGCGACCTTAGAAATGCCAGTACTAACTCTGTATGAGACTTGGCAGTTTGAAAGCTTGAAGCTTGTATCAGAATGTCGTCTAGGTACGGAGCTACCGAAATTCCTCGCGGTCTTAGTACCGCCAGAAGAGTACCCAGAACCTTTGTGAAAATTCTTGGAGCCGTAGCCAATCCGAATGGAAGAGCTACAAACTGGTAATGCCTGTCTAGAAAGGCAAACCTTAGATACCGGTAATGACTTCTGTGAATCGGTATGTGAAGGTAAGCATCCTTTAAATCCACTGTGGTCATGTACTGACCCTCTTGGATCATGGGCAAAATTGTTCGAATAGTTTCCATCTTGAACGATGGAACTCTTAGGAATTTGTTTAGGATCTTTAAATCCAAGATTGGCCTGAAAGTTCCCTCTTTTTTGGGAACTACAAACAGATTTGAGTAAAACCCTTGTCCTTGTTCCGACCGCGGAACTGGATGGATCACTCCCATTAATAAAAGATCTTGTACGCAGCGTAGGAACGCTTCTTTCTTTATTTGGTTTGTTGACAACCTTGACAGATGAAATCTCCCTCTTGGGGGAGAGGATTTGAAGTCCAGAAGGTATCCCTGAGATATGATCTCTAACGCCCAGGGATCCTGAACATCTCTTGCCCAAGCCTGGGCGAAGAGAGAAAGTCTGCCCCCTACTAGATCCGGTCCCGGATCGGGGGCCCTCGATTCATGCTGTCTTAGGGGCAGCAGCAGGTTTCCTGGCCTGCTTGCCCTTGTTCCAGGACTGGTTAGGTTTCCAGCCTTGTCTGTAGCGAGCAACAGCTCCTTCCTGTTTTGGTGCAGAGGAAGTTGATGCTGTTCCTGCTTTGAAATTACGAAAGGAACGAAAATTAGACTGTCTAGCCCTAGGTTTGGCTTTGTCCTGAGGCAGGGCATGGCCTTTACCTCCTGTAATGTCAGCGATAATCTCTTTCAACCCGGGCCCGAATAAGGTCTGCCCTTTGAAAGGTATATTAAGCAATTTAGATTTAGAAGTAACATCAGCTGACCAGGATTTTAGCCACAGTGCTCTGCGTGCCTGAATGGCAAATCCGGAATTCTTAGCCGTAAGTTTAGTTAAATGTACTACGGCATCTGAAATAAATGAGTTAGCTAACTTAAGGGCTTTAAGTTTGTGTGTAATCTCATCTAGTGTAGATGATTGAAGTGTCTCTTCCAGAGACTCAAACCAAAATGCTGCTGCAGCCGTGACAGGCGCAATACATGCAAGAGGTTGCAATATAAAACCTTGTTGAACAAACATTTTCTTAAGGTAACCCTCTAATTTCTTATCCATTGGATCTGAAAAAGCACAGCTATCCTCCACCGGGATAGTGGTACGCTTAGCTAAAGTAGAAACTGCTCCCTCCACCTTAGGGACCGTTTGCCATAAGTCCCGTGTGGTGGCGTCTATTGGAAACATTTTTCTAAATATCGGAGGAGGTGAGAACGGCACACCGGGCCTATCCCACTCCTTAGTAACAATTTCAGTAAGTCTCTTAGGTATAGGAAAAACATCAGTACTCGCCGGTACCGCAAAATATTTATCCAACCTACACATTTTCTCTGGTATTGCAACTGTGTTACAATCATTCAGAGCCGCTAACACCTCCCCTAGTAATACACAGAGGTTTTCCAGCTTAAATTTAAAATTTGAAATATCTGACTCCAGTCTGTTTGGATCAGAACCGTCACCCACAGAATGAAGTTCTCCGTCCTCATGTTCTGCCACCTGTGACGCAGTGTCTGACATGGCCCTAATATTATCAGCGCACTCTGTTCTCACCCCAGAGTGATCACGCTTGCCTCTAAGTTCTGGTAATTTAGCCAAAACTTCAGTCATAACAGTAGCCATATCCTGTAATGTGATTTGAAATGGCCGCCCAGATGTACTCGGCGCTACAATATCACGCACCTCCCGAGCGGGAGATGCAGGTACTGACACGTGAGGCGAGTTAGTCGGCATAACTCTCCCCTCGTTGTTAGGTGAAATATGTTCAGTTTGTACAGATTGATTTTTATTTAAAGTAACATCAATACAATTAGTACATAAATTTCTATTGGGCTCCACTTTGGCATTAGCACATATAGCACATGTATCTTCCTCTGAATCAGACATGTTTAACACACTAGCAATAAACTAGCAACTTGGAAATGCTTTTCAAGTAATTTACAATAATATGAAAACGAACTGTGTCTATAAGAAGCACAGAAAAAATTATGACAGTTGAAAATAAATAAGTTATAGCATCAAATCTTTGTAAGAAATATACAATTTTAGCAAAGGATTGTTCCCATTAGCAAAGGATAACTAACCCTGACAGCAGAAAAAAATACACAAATAAACGTTTTTTATCACAGTCAACTACAATCTTCACAGCTCTGCTGTGAATGATTACCTCCCTTAAAACAAGCTTTGGAGATCCCTGAGTTCTGTAGAGATGAACCGGATCATGCAGGAAGAAAAATGAACTTCTGACTGAGTTTTTTGATGCGTAGTAAAAGCGCCAAAAATGGCCCCTCCCCCTCACACATAACAGTCAGAGAGATCAGTAAACTGCTTTAATTTAAACAAAACTATTGCCAAGTGGAAAAAATAGTGCCCAAAACATTTTTTCACCCAGTACCTCAGAGAAATAAACGATTTTACATGCCAGCAAAAAAACGTTTAACCTCAATAAATTAATTGTTATTTAAAACCTATTGCAAGTCCCTGCAAAATAGGTTAAGTCTATGCATACAGTATAAATCCAGTGAAGTACCATTCCCCAGAATACTGAAGTGTAAAATATACATACATGACAGCCTGATACCAGCTACATCTACTGCATTTAAGGCTGAGTTTACATTATAACGGTATGGCAGGATTTTCTCATCAATTCCATGTCAGAAAATAATAAACTGCTACATACCTCTTTGCAGATTAATCTGCCCGCTGTCCCCTGATCTGAAGTTTACCTCTCCTCAGATGGCCGAGAAACAGCAATATGATCTTAACTACTCCGGCTAAAATCATAGAAAAAACATAATTTATGCTTACCTGATAAATTCCTTTCTTCTGTAGTGTGATCAGTCCACGGGTCATCATTACTTCTGGGATATTACTCCTCCCCAACAGGAAGTGCAAGAGGATTCACCCAGCAGAGCTGCATATAGCTCCTCCCCTCTACGTCACTCCCAGTCATTCGACCAAGGACCAACGAGAAAGGAAAAGCCAAGGGTGAAGTGGTGACTGGAGTATAAATTAAAAAATATTTACCTGCCTTAAAAACAGGGCGGGCCGTGGACTGATCACACTACAGAAGAAAGGAATTTATCAGGTAAGCATAAATTATGTTTTCTTCTGTTAAGTGTGATCAGTCCACGGGTCATCATTACTTCTGGGATACCAATACCAAAGCAAAAGTACACGGATGACGGGAGGGATAGGCAGGCTCTTTATACAGAAGGAACCACTGCCTGAAGAACCTGTCTCCCAAAAATAGCCTCCGATGAAGCAAAAGTGTCAAATTTGTAAAATTTGGAAAAAGTATGAAGCGAAGACCAAGTTGCAGCCTTGCAAATCTGTTCAACGGAGGCCTCATTCTTGAAGGCCCAAGTGGAAGCCACAGCTCTAGTAGAATGAGCTGTAATTCTTTCAGGAGACTGCTGTCCAGCAGTCTCATAAGCTAAACGAATTATGCTACGAAGCCAAAAAGAAAGAGAGGTAGCGGAAGCTTTTTGACCTCTCCTCTGCCCAGAGTAAATGACAAACAGAGAAGACGTTTGTCGAAATTCCTTAGTTGCCTGTAAGTAAAATTTTAGAGCACGGACTACATCCAGGTTGTGCAGTAGACGTTCCTTCTTTGAAGAAGGATTTGGGCATAAAGAAGGAACAACAATCTCTTGATTGATATTCCTGTTAGTAACTACCTTAGGTAAGAACCCAGGTTTAGTACGCAGGACTACCTTATCCGAATGAAAAATCAAATAAGGAGAATCACAATGTAAGGCTGATAATTCAGAGACTCTTCGAGCCGAGGAAATAGCCATTAAAAATAGAACTTTCCAAGATAACAACTTTATATCAATGGAATGAAGGGGTTCAAACGGAACGCCCTGTAAAACATTAAGAACAAGGTTTAAACTCCATGGTGGAGCAACAGTTTTAAACACAGGCTTAATCCTGGCCAAAGCCTGACAAAAAGCCTGGACGTCAGGAACTTCTGACAGACGTTTGTGTAACAGAATGGACAGAGCTGAGATCTGTCCCTTTAATGAACTAGCAGATAAACCCTTTTCTAAACCTTCTTGTAGAAAAGACAATATCCTAGGAATCCTAACCTTACTCCAAGAGTAACCTTTGGATTCACACCAATATAGGTATTTACGCCATATCTTATGGTAAATCTTTCTGGTAACAGGTTTCCTAGCCTGTATTAAGGTATCAATAACTGACTCAGAAAACCCACGTCTTGATAAAATCAAGCGTTCAATTTCCAAGCAGTCAGCTTCAGAGAAGTTAGATTTTGATGTTTGAAGGGACCCTGTATCAGAAGGTCCTGTTTCAGAGGTAGAGACCAAGGTGGACAGGATGACATGTCCACCAGGTCTGCATACCAAGTCCTGCGTGGCCACGCAGGTGCTATTAGAATCACTGATGCTCTCTCTTGTTTGATTCTGGCAATCAATCGAGGAAGCAACGGGAAGGGTGGAAACACGTAAGCCATCCTGAAGTCCCAAGGTGCTGTCAGAGCATCTATCAGGACTGCTCCTGGATCCCTGGATCTGGACCCGTAACGAGGAAGCTTGGCGTTCTGTCGAGACGCCATGAGATCTATCTCTGGTTTGCCCCAACGTCGAAGTATTTGGGCAAAGACCTCCGGATGAAGTTCCCACTCCCCCGGATGAAAAGTCTGACGACTTAAGAAATCCGCCTCCCAGTTCTCCACTCCCGGGATGTGGATTGCTGACAGGTGGCAAGAGTGAGACTCTGCCCAGCGAATTATCTTTGATACTTCCATCATAGCTAGGGAGCTTCTTGTCCCTCCCTGATGGTTGATGTAAGCTACAGTCGTGATGTTGTCCGACTGAAACCTGATGAACCCCCGAGTTGTCAACTGGGGCCAAGCCAGGAGGGCATTGAGAACTGCTCTCAATTCCAGAATGTTTATTGGCAGGAGACTCTCCTCCTGACTCCATTGTCCCTGAGCCTTCAGAGAATTCCAGACGGCACCCCAACCTAGAAGGCTGGCGTCTGTTGTTACAATTGTCCAGTCTGGTCTGCTGAATGGCATCCCCCTGGACAGGTGTGGCCGAGAAAGCCACCATAGAAGAGAATTTCTGGTCTCTTGATCCAGATTCAGAGAAGGGGACAAGTCTGAGTAATCCCCATTCCACTGACTTAGCATGCACAGTTGCAGTGGTCTGAGGTGTAAGCGTGCAAAGGGTACTATGTCCATTGCCGCTACCATTAAGCCGATTACCTCCATGCATTGAGCCACTGACGGGTGTTGAATGGAATGAAGGGTGCGGCAAGCACTTTGAAGTCTTGTTAGCCTGTCCTCTGTCAGGTAAATCTTCATTTCTACAGAATCTATAAGAGTCCCCAGGAAGGGAACTCTTGTGAGTGGAACGAGTGAACTTTTCTTTTCGTTCACCTTCCATCCATGTGACCTTAGAAATGCCAGCACTAACTCTGTATGAGACTTGGCAGTTTGAAAGCTTGAAGCTTGTATCAAAATGTCGTCTAGGTATGGAGCTACCGAGATTCCCCGCGGTCTTAGTACCGCCAGAAGAGCACCCAGAACCTTTGTGAAGATTCTTGGAGCTGTAGCCAATCCGAATGGAAGAGCCACAAACTGGTAATGCCTGTCTAGGAAGGCAAACCTTAGGTACCGATAATGATCTTTGTGAATCGGTATGTGAAGGTAAGCATCTTTTAAATCCACAGTGGTCATGTACTGACCCTCTTGGATCATAGGTAAAATTGTCCGAATAGTCTCCATCTTGAACGATGGAACTCTTAGGAATTTGTTTAGGATCTTTAAGTCCAGGATTGGTCTGAAAGTTCCCTCTTTTTTGGGAACCACAAACAGATTTGAGTAAAACCCCTGTCCCTGTTCCGATCGTGGAACTGGATGGATTACTCCCATTAACAAGAGCTCTTGTACGCAGCGTAGAAACGCCTCTTTCTTTGTCTGGATTGTTGACAATCTTGACAGATGAAATCTCTCTCTTGGAGGAGAGTATTTGAAGTCCAGAAGGTATCCCTGAGATATTATCTCTAGCGCCCAGGGATCCTGAACATCTCTTGCCCAAGCCTGGGCGAAGAGAGAAAGTCTGCCCCCCACTAGATCCGATCCCGGATCGGGGGCCCTCAATTCATGCTGTTTTAGGGGCAGCAGCAGGTTTCCTAGTCTGCTTGCCCTTGTTCCAGGACTGGTTAGGTTTCCAGCCTTGTCTGTAGCGAGTAACAGCTCCTTCCTGTTTTGGTGCAGAGGAAGTTGATGCTGCTCCTGCTTTGAAATTACGAAAGGAACGAAAATTAGACTGTCTAGTCTTGGCTTTGGCTTTGTCCTGAGGCAGGGCATGGCCTTTACCTCCTGTAATGTCAGCGATAATCTCTTTCAACCCGGGCCCGAATAAGGTCTGCCCTTTGAAAGGTATATTAAGCAATTTAGACTTAGAAGTAACATCAGCTGACCAGGATTTTAGCCACAGCGCCCTGCGTGCCTGAATGGCGAATCCTGAATTCTTCGCCGTAAGTTTAGTAAGATGTACTACGGCCTCCGAAATGAATGAATTAGCTAGTTTAAGGACTCTAAGCCTGTCCGTAATGTCGTCCAGAGTAGCTGAACCAATGTTCTCTTCCAGAGACTCAATCCAGAATGCCGCTGCAGCCGTGATCGGCGCAATGCATCCAAGGGGTTGCAATATAAAACCTTGTTGAACAAACATTTTCTTAAGGTAACCCTCTAACTTTTTATCCATTGGATCTGAAAAAGCACAGCTATCCTCCACCGGGATAGTGGTACGCTTAGCTAAGGTAGAAACTGCTCCCTCCACCTTAGGGACCGTTTGCCATAAGTCCCTTGTGGTGGCGTCTATTGGAAACATTTTTCTAAATATCGGAGGGGGTGAGAACGGCACACCGGGTCTATCCCACTCCTTAGTAACAATTTCAGTAAGTCTCTTAGGTATAGGAAAAACCTCAGTACTCGTCGGTACCCGCAAAATATTTATCCAACCTACACATTTTCTCTGGTATTGCAACTGTGTTACAATCATTCAGAGCCGCTAACACCTCCCCTAGTAATACACGGAGGTTTTCCAGTTTAAATTTAAAATTTGAAATATCTGAATCCAGTCTGTTTGGATCAGAACCGTCACCCACAGAATGAAGTTCTCCGTCCTCATGTTCTGCCACCTGTGACGCAGTGTCTGACATGGCCCTAATATTATCAGCGCACTCTGTTCTCACCCCAGAGTGATCACGCTTACCTCTTAGTTCTGGTAATTTAGCCAAAACCTCAGTCATAACAGTAGCCATATCCTGTAATGTGATTTGTAATGGCCGCCCAGATGTACTCGGCGCTACAATATCACGCACCTCCCTCTGAGCGGGAGATGTAGGTACTGACACGTGAGGCGAGTTAGTCAGCATAACTCTCCCCTCGTTGTTTGGTGAAATTTGTTCAATTTGTACAGATTGACTTTTATTTAAAGTAGCATCAATACAGTTAGTACATAAATTTCTATTGGGCTCCACTTTGGCATTGCAACAAATGACACAGGTATCATCCTCTGAATCAGACATGTTTAACACACTAGCAAATAAACTTGCAACTTGGAAATACAATTCAATTAGAATAAAATTAAAACGTACTGTGCCTTTAAGAAGCACAGAAGATCTATGACAGTTGAAAATTAATAAATTGAAACAGTTATAGCCTCAATCCTTGTAAACAACACAACTTTAGCAAAGGTTTAATCCCATTAGCAAAGATAACAAATTCTGAAAGCAGGAAACAAATTACAGAATAAACGTTTTTTATCTCAGTCAAACTATAATTCTCACAGCTCTGCTGAGAGAAATTACCTCCCTCAAAATAAGTTTTGAAGACCCCTGAGCTCTGTAGAGATGAACCGGATCATGCAGGGAATACAATGAGTTGCTGACTGAAATATTTGATGCGTAGTAAAAGCGCCAAAAAACGGCCCCTCCCCCTCACACACAGCAGTGAGGGAGAACAGAAACTGTCAGAAAACAGATTAAGCAACTGCCAAGTGGAAAAATAGTGCCCAAACATTTATTCACTCAGTACCTCAGCAAATGAAAACGATTTTACATTCCAGCAAAAACGTTAAACATAATCTCTAGTTATTAAACAGCTTTATGTATTTCTTACAGTGTAATTCTAGTGAAGTACCATTCCCCAGAATACTGAAGTGTAAAGTATACATACATGACATTATATCGGTATGGCAGGATTTTCTCATCAATTCCATTGTCAGAAAATAAAAAACTGCTACATACCTCTATGCAGATTCATCTGCCCGCTGTCCCCTGATCTGAAGTTTACCTCTCCTCAGATGGCCGAGAAACAGCAATATGATCTTAACTACTCCGGCTAAAATCATAACAAAAACTCTGGTAGATTCTTCTTCAAACTCTGCCAGAGAGATAATAACACACTCCGGTGCTATTTTAAAATAACAAACTTTTGATTGAAGATATAAAACTAAGTATAATCACCATAGTCCTCTCACACATCCTATCTAGTCGTTGGGTGCAAGAGAATGACTGGGAGTGACGTAGAGGGGAGGAGCTATATGCAGCTCTGCTGGGTGAATCCTCTTGCACTTCCTGTTGGGGAGGAGTAATATCCCAGAAGTAATGATGACCCGTGGACTGATCACACTTAACAGAAGAAAAACTCAGGTAGATTATTCTTCAAATTCTACCAGAGAATGAATAACACACTCCGGTGCTATTATAAAATAACAAACTTTTGATTGAAGGTAATAAACTAATTAAAATCACCACAGTCCTCTCACACATCCTATCTATTCGTTGGGTGCAAGAGAATGACTGGGGGTGACGTAGAGGGGAGGAGCTATATAGCAGCTCTGCTGGGTGAATCCTCTTGCACTTCCTGTAGGGGAGGAGATAATATCCCAGAAGTAATGATGACCCGTGGACTGACCACACTTAACAGGAGAAAGAGCTTTACAATTTTTATTTTAGAATAGGGTAGGGCATTTTTTATTTTGGGGGGCTTTGTTATTTTTTTAGGTGTAATTAGTTTAAAATTCTTGTAATCTTTTATTTTTTGTAATTTAATGTTTGTTTGTTTTTTGTAATTTATTGTTTGTTTGTTTTTGTAATTTAGTTTAGTTGATATAATTGTAGATAATTGTAGATAGTTTATTAAATTTATTTATTGATAGTGTAGTGTTAGGTTTAATTGTAACTTAGGTTAGGATTTATTTTACAGGTAATTTTGTAATTATTTTAACTAGGTAACTATTAAATAGTTCTTAACTATTTAATAGCTATTGTACCTGGTTAAAATAAATACAAAGTTGCCTGTAAAATAAATATTAATCCTAAAATAGCTACAATATAATTATTATTTATATTGTAGCTATATTAGGGTTTATTTTACAGGTAAGTATTTAGCTTTAAATAGGAATAATTTATTTAATAAGATTTATTTTATTTCGTTAGATTTAAATTATATTTAATTTAGGGGGGTGTTAGGGTTAGACTTAGCTTTAGGAGTTAATACATTTATTAGAGTAGCGGCGAGGTCCGGTCGGCAGATTAGGGGTTAATACTTGAAGTTAGGTGTCGGCGATGTTAGGGAGGGCAGATTAGGGGTTAATACTATTTATTATAGGGTTTTTGAGGCGGGAGTGAGGCGGATTAGGGGTTAATAACTTTATTATAGTAGCGGTGAGGCCCGGTCGGCAGATTAGGAGTTAATAATTGTAGGTAGGTGGCGGCGACGTTGGGGGCGGCAGATTAGGGGTTAATAAATATAATATAGGGGTCGGTGGTGTTAGGGGCAGCAGATTAGGGGTGCATAGGGATAACATAGGTTGCGGTGGTGTACGGAGCGGCAAATTAGGGGTTAAAAATAATATGCAGGGGTCAGCAGATTAGGGTTTAATAAGTGTAAGGTTAGGGGTGTTTAGACTCGGGGTACATGTTAGGGTGTTAGGTGCAGACTTAGGAAGTGTTTCCCCATAGGAAACAATGGGGCTGCATTAGGAGCTGAACGCTGCTTTTTTGCAGGTGTTTTTTTTCAGCTCAAACTGCCCCATTGTTTCCTATGAGGGAATCGTGCACGAGCACGTTTTTGAAGCTGGCCGCGTCCGTAAGCACCGCTGGTATTTAGAGTTGAAGTGGCAGTAAATTATGCTATATGCTCCCTTTTTGGAGCCTAACGCAGCCCTTCAGAGAACTCTAAATACCAGCGGTATTTAAAAGGTGCGGGGGGAAAAATACACACGTAGCTAACGCACCCCTTTGGCCGCAGAACTCTAAATCTAGCCGATAGTGAGGAAATGAAAGACCACATGCACAGTTCTTGTTAAGGCCAGAAGTGTCAGGCCAAGTAAAATATTGGAGAGGCAAAGGCAAAGGATGGTGAGAATGGTTAAAAACAGTCCACAGACCACCTCCAAAGACCTACAACATCATCTTGATGTATATGGTGTCACTGTGCATCGTTCAACAATTCAGTGCACTTTGCACAAGGAGAAGCTGTATGGGAGAGTGATGCCACGCCATAAACAGAGTCGCTTGAGGTATGCAAACACACATTTGGACAAGCCAGCTTCTTTTTGGAAGAAGGTGCTGTGGACTGATGAAACAAAGATTGAGTTATTTAGTCATAACAAGGGGCGTTATGCATGGCGGCAAAAGAACACAGCATTCCAAGACAAACACTTGCTACCCACAGTAAAATTTGATGGATGTTCCATCATGCTGTGGGGCTGTGTGGCCAGTGCCGGTACTGGGAAGCTTGTTAAAGTTGAGGGTCACATGGATTCCACTCAATATCAGCAGATACTTGAGAATAATGTTGAGGAGTCAGTCACAAAGTTAAAGTTACACCGGAGCTGGATATTTCAACAAGACAACGACCCAAAACACTGCTCAAAATCTACTCTGGCATTTATGCAGAGGAACAAGTACAATGTTCTGGAATGGCCATCCCAATCCCCAGACCTGAATATCATTGAAAATCTGTGGGGTGATTTGAAGCGGGCTGTCCATGCTCAGCAACCATCAAACCTAACTGTTCTGGAGATGTTTTGCAAGGAGGAATGGTCCAAAATACCTTCATCCAGAATCCAGACACTCATTACAGGCTATAGGAAGCGTCTAGAGGCTGTTATTTCTGCTAAAGGAGGCTCTACTAAATATTTATGCAATATTTCTGTTGGGGTGCCCACATTTATGCACCTGTCTAATATCGCTTTGATGCATATTGCACATTTTCTGTTAATCCAATAAACCTAATTTCACTACTGAAATATTACTGTGTCCTTCAGTTATTTGACAGATCATAATGAAATTGCTGATCCAAACACCCAATTATTTATAAATGAATATCATGGAAATTGTCAGGGGTGCCTAATCTTATATATATATATATATATATATATATATATATATATATATATATATATATATATATATATATGAGCTTGTGTTCTGAGCTAACCAATCGCTATGTAGAATGTTGCAGGATCAAATAAATGTTGCATTATTTAAATATTGTGTGCACTCCAGTCTCTCTGGAGGAAATTGAACAAGCAGGTATTTTACAGCAAAATCAGGCAAAATAAACAATGATAGTACATTTCAACATTTTATTTCCCATAATTAAACATTTTAAAGATAGATTAAATGTTGAGTTTAAGATTTCTGTAACTAGAAAACTGCCAAACTAAAATGGTTAATTAACAGGGCTACACAGAGACAAAGGACAATTGATATGCTGGCCAAATCTAATTACGTAACTATAATGTAAAATACAAAAAGTGTTATGAGAGGAGGAAAAAACATAATTTATGCTTACCTGATAAATTCCTTTCTTCTGTTGTGTGATCAGTCCACGGGTCATCATTACTTCTGGGATATAACTCCTCCCCAACAGGAAATGCAAGAGGATTCACCCAGCAGAGCTGCATATAGCTCCTCCCCTCTACGTCAGTCCCAGTCATTCGACCAAGAATCAACGAGAAAGGAGTAACCAAGGGTGAAGTGGTGACTGGAGTATAATTTAAAAAATATTTACCTGCCTTAAAACAGGGCGGGCCGTGGACTGATCACACAACAGAAGAAAGGAATTTATCAGGTAAGCATAAATTATGTTTTCTTCTGTTATGTGTGATCAGTCCACGGGTCATCATTACTTCTGGGATACCAATACCAAAGCAAAAGTACACGGATGACGGGAGGGATAGGCAGGCTCATTATACAGAAGGAACTACTGCCTGAAGAACCTTTCTCCCAAAAATAGCCTCCGAAGAAGCAAAAGTGTCAAATTTGTAAAATTTGGAAAAAGTATGAAGCGAAGACCAAGTTGCAGCCTTGCAAATCTGTTCAACAGAGGCCTCATTCTTAAAGGCCCAAGTGGAAGCCACAGCTCTAGTGGAGTGGGCTGTAATTCTTTCAGGAGGCTGCTGTCCAGCAGTCTCATAGGCTAAACGTATTATGCTACGAAGCCAAAAAGAGAGAGAGGTAGCAGAAGCTTTTTGACCTCTCCTCTGTCCAGAATAAACGACAAACAGGGAAGAAGTTTGGCGAAAATCTTTAGTTGCCTGCAAGTAGAACTTGAGGGCACGAACTACATCCAGATTGTGTAGAAGACGTTCCTTCTTTGAAGAAGGATTTGGACACAGGGATGGAACAACAATCTCTTGATTGATGTTCCTGTTAGTGACTACCTTAGGTAAGAACCCAGGTTTAGTACGCAGAACTACCTTGTCTGAGTGAAAAATCAGATAAGGGGAATCACAATGTAAGGCTGATAACTCAGAAACTCTTCGAGCCGAGGAAATAGCCATTAAAAACAGAACTTTCCAAGATAACAATTTTATATCAATGGAATGAAGGGGTTCAAACGGAACACCCTGTAAAACGTTAAGAACTAAGTTTAAACTCCATGGCGGAGCAACAGCCTTAAACACAGGCTTGATCCTAGCTAGAGCCTGACAAAAGGCCTGGACGTCTGGATCTTCTGACAGACGCCTGTGTAACAAGATGGACAGAGCTGAAATCTGTCCCTTTAATGAGCTAGCTGATAAACCCTTTTCTAAGCCTTCTTGTAGAAAAGACAATATCCTAGCGATCCTAACCTTACTCCAGGAGTAACCTTTGGATTCGCACCAGTATAGGTATTTCCGCCATATTTTATGGTAAATCCTTCTGGTAACAGGCTTCCTAGCCTGAATCAGGGTATCAATAACCGACTCAGAAAAACCACGTTTTGATAAAATCAAGCGTTCAATTTCCAAGCAGTCAGCTTCAGAGAAGTTAGATTTTGATGTTTGAATGGACCCTGTATCAGAAGGTCCTGTCTTAGAGGTAGAGACCAAGGCGGACAGGATGACATGTCCACTAGATCTGCATACCAAGTCCTGCGTGGCCATGCAGGTGCTATTAGAATTACTGATGCTCTCTCCTGTTTGATTTTGGCAATCAATCGAGGAAGCAGCGGGAAGGGTGGAAACACATAAGCCATCCCGAAGTTCCAAGGTGCTGTCAAAGCATCTATCAGAACTGCTTCCGGATCCCTGGATCTGGACCCGTAGCGAGGAAGTTTGGCGTTCTGGCGAGACGCCATGAGATCTATCTCTGGTTTGCCCCAACGTCGAAGTATTTGGGCAAAGACCTCCGGATGAAGTTCCCACTCCCCCGGATGAAAAGTCTGGCGACTCAAGAAATCCGCCTCCCAGTTCTCCACTCCCGGGATGTGGATTGCTGACAGGTGGCAAGAGTGAGACTCTGCCCAGCGAATTATCTTTGATACTTCCATCATTGCTAGGGAGCTTCTTGTCCCTCCCTGATGGTTGATGTAAGCTACAGTCGTGATGTTGTCCGACTGAAACCTGATGAACCCCCGAGTTGTTAACTGGGGCCAAGCCAGAAGGGCATTGAGAACCGCTCTCAATTCCAGAATGTTTATTGGCAGGAGACTCTCCTCCTGATTCCATAGTCCCTGAGCCTTCAGAGAATTCCAGACAGCGCCCCAACCTAGTAGGCTGGCGTCTGTTGTTACAATTGTCCAGTCTGGCCTGCTGAATGGCATCCCCCTGGACAGGTGTGGCCGATAAAGCCACCATAGAAGAGAATTTCTGGTCTCTTGATTTAGATTCAGAGTAGGGGACAAATCTGAGTAATCCCCATTCCACTGACTTAGCATGCATAATTGCAGCGGTCTGAGATGTAGGCGTGCAAAAGGTACTATGTCCATTGCCGCTACCATCAAGCCGATCACCTCCATGCATTGAGCTACTGACGGGTGTTGAATGGAATGAAGGACACGGCATGCGTTTTGAAGCTTTGTTAACCTGTCTTCTGTCAGGTAAATCTTCATTTCTACAGAATCTATAAGAGTCCCCAAGAATGGAACTCTTGTGAGAGGAAAGAGAGAACTCTTCTTTTCGTTCACTTTCCATCCATGCGACCTTAGAAATGCCAGAACTAACTCTGTATGAGACTTGGCAGTTTGAAAGCTTGAAGCTTGTATTAGAATGTCGTCTAGGTACGGAGCTACCGAAATCCCTCGCGGTCTTAGTACCGCCAGAAGGGCACCCAGAACCTTTGTGAAGATTCTTGGAGCCGTAGCCAATCCGAATGGAAGAGCTACAAACTGGTAGTGCCTGTCTAAGAAGGCAAACCTTAGATACCGGTGATGATCTTTGTGGATCGGAATGTGAAGGTAAGCATCCTTTAAATCCACAGTGGTCATGTACTGACCCTCTTGGATCATGGGTAAAATTGTCCGAATAGTTTCCATTTTGAACGATGGAACTCTTAGGAATTTGTTTAGAATCTTTAAATCTAAGATTGGCCTGAAAGTTCCCTCTTTTTTGGGAACCACAAACAGGTTTGAGTAGAACCCTTGTCCTTGTTCCGACCGCGGAACCGGATGGATCACTCCCATTAATAACAGATCTTGTACGCAGCGTAGAAACGCTTCTTTCTTTATCTGGTTTGTTGACAACCTTGACAGATGAAATCTCCCTCTTGGGGGAGATAATTTGAAGTCTAGAAGGTATCCCTGAGATATGATCTCTAGTGCCCAGGGATCCTGAACATCTCTTGCCCAGGCCTGGGCGAAGAGAGAGAGTCTGCCCCCCACTAGATCCGGTCCCGGATCGGGGGCTCTCGATTCATGCTGTCTTTGGGGCAGCAGCAGGTTTCCTGGCCTGCTTGCTCTTGTTCCAGGCCTGGTTAGGCTTCCAGCCTTGCCTGTAACGAGCAACAGCTCCTTCCTGTTTTGGTGCAGTGGAGGTTGATGCTGCTCCTGTTTTGAAATTCCGAAAGGGACGAAAATTAGACTGTCTAGCCTTAGCTTTGGCTTTGTCTTGGGGTAGGGCGTGGCCCTTACCTCCTGTAATGTCAGCGATAATTTCTTTCAAACCGGGCCCAAATAAAGACTGCCCCTTGAAAGGTATATTAAGTAATTTGGACTTAGAAGTAACATCTGCTGACCAGGATTTTAGCCACAGCGCCCTACGTGCCTGTATGGCGAATCCTGAGTTCTTAGCCGTAAGTTTGGTTAAATGTACTACGGCCTCCGAAATGAAAGAATTAGCTAGTTTAAGGACTCTAAGCCTGTCCGTAATGTCGTCTAGCGTAGATGAACTAAGGTTCTCTTCCAGCGACTCAATCCAAAATGCTGCCGCAGCCGTAATCGGCGCGATACATGCAAGGGGTTGCAATATAAAACCTTGTTGAACAAACATTTTCTTAAGGTAACCCTCTAATTTTTTATCCATTGGATCTGAGAAAGCACAGCTATCCTCCACCGGGATAGTGGTACGCTTAGCTAAAGTAGAAACTGCTCCCTCCACCTTGGGGACCGTTTGCCATAAGTCCCGAGTGGTGGCGTCTATTGGAAACATCTTTCTAAATATTGGAGGGGGTGAGAACGGCACACCGGGTCTATCCCACTCCTTAGTAACAATTTCAGTTAGTCTCTTAGGTATAGGAAAAACTTCAGTACTCGCCGGTACCGCAAAGTATTTATCCAACCTGCACAGTTTCTCTGGTATTGCAACAGTGTTACAATCGTTGAGAGCTGCTAAGACCTCCCCTAGTAATACACGGAGGTTCTCCAATTTAAATTTAAAATTTGAAATATCTGAGTCCAATCTGTTTGGATCAGAACCGTCACCCACAGAATGAAGCTCTCCGTCCTCATGCTCTGCGAGCTGTGACGCAGTATCAGACATGGCCCTAGCATTGTCAGCGCACTCTGTTCTCACCCCAGAGTGATCACGCTTGCCTCTTAGTTCTGGTAATTTAGACAAAACTTCAGTCATAACAGTAGCCATATCTTGTAATGTTATCTGTAATGGCCGCCCAGATGTACTAGGCGCCATAATAT
The DNA here is from genome assembly GCF_027579735.1 of Bombina bombina. Classification (NCBI taxonomy): domain Eukaryota; kingdom Metazoa; phylum Chordata; class Amphibia; order Anura; family Bombinatoridae; genus Bombina; species Bombina bombina. Next base: position 350,199,080 of record NC_069500.1, read on the forward strand.
CACGCACCTCCCGGGCGGGAGATGCAGGTACTGCCGCGTGAGGCGAGTTAGTCGGCATAACTCTCCCCTCGCTGTTTGGTGAAATTTGTTCACATTGTACAGATTGACTTTTATTTAAAGTAGCATCAATACAGTTAGTACATAAATTTCTATTGGGCTCCACCTTGGCATTGGAACAAATGACACAGATATCTTCCTCTGAGTCAGACATGTTTAACACACTAGCAAAAAAACTTACAACTTGGTTATAATCTTTTTTAGCAAAAACGTACTGTGCCTCAAAGAGGTACTAAACGATTAAATGACAGTTGAAATAATGAACTGAAAAACAGTTATAGCATCAAACTTTAAAACAACACAACTTTTAGCAAAGGTTTGTTCCCATTAGTAAAATAACAATAATTAAATTTGACATAAAAAATACAAAGCAACGTTTTTATTCACAGTCACTATAAGAATTCTCACAGCTCTGCTGAGAGAATTTACCTCCCTTAAAAGAAGTTTGAAGACCCCTGAGATCTGTCAGAGATGAACCGGATCATGCAGGAAATATAAAAGTAACTGACTGGAATTTTTTGATGCGTAGCAAAGAGCGCCAAAAACGGCCCCTCCCTCTCCCACACAGCAGTGAAGAGAAACGAAACTGTCACAAATAAAAGCAAAAAAGGCTGCCAAGTGGAAAATAATGCCCAAATATTTAATCACACAGTACCTCAGCAATGTAAACGATTCTACATTCCAGCAAAAACGTTTAACATGATAATTAGTTATTAAAAGGATTAGTGACCTTTAACAGAGTAGTTCCGGTGAAATACCATCCCCAGAATACTGAAGTGTATACATACATGTCATTTTAACGGTATGGCAGGATTTTCTCATCAATTCCATTCAGAAAATAAAAACTGCTACATACCTCAATGCAGATTCATCTGCCCGCTGTCCCCTGATCTGAAGCCTTTACCTCCCTCAGATGGCCGAGAACAGCAATATGATCTTAACAACTCCGGTTAAAATCATAGTAAAAAACTCTGGCAGATTCTTCCTCAAACTCTGCCAGAGAAGTAATAACACGCTCCGGTGCTATTGTAAAATAACAAACTTTTGATTGAAGTCATAAAAACTAAGTATAATCACCATAGTCCTCTCACACATCCTATCTAGTCGTTGGGTGCAAGAGAATGACTGGGACTGACGTAGAGGGGAGGAGCTATATGCAGCTCTGCTGGGTGAATCCTCTTGCATTTCCTGTTGGGGAGGAGTTATATCCCAGAAGTAATGATGACCCGTGGACTGATCACACATAACAGAAGAAACATACATTAAAAAGAAAGAATACATTAAATACATACGTTTAAATAAAACTACATTCAGGGACTGCAAATTACTACTAGTCCTGTGAAAGAAGAAATTTGCAGAAGGCTAGCAAGACATCTGCAAGGGAGAGGAGGGTACTAAGGAATATTTTGAGGCCAGAGAGCACATGATGAGACCATGGGCAATTCTTCACTAGACCATTAGAAAGCTTAAGTTTCCTAAGGGGCATATAGAGAAGTCATGCGCTTTCCACTAGACCACATGTGTCATCAGCAAATTAGTCCTTTTTACAATGTCTGTAAGAAACACTGCTCTATATGTTACTTATAAAAAGTTAAACATTCTGTGTGTGTCTGACAAGGTAGAATGAACACTTATTATATCAAACTGACAAAAGAGGTAAAGCACTAACAAGTGGTTTGAACCCTGTCGTCTACGGAAGAGACAAATTTAACTGCATGCAACACCTGTCCTGTGAATACACACCAAACCCCCTTTCAGTCTGGCCTTTGGAGGATGTTACTTGCCAGCTCTACAGCATTTAGTGGCACTTTACAAATAAATTATAATAATAATAATGCTATGTTATTCATCATTTCCATGGTGCATGTGAAATTTTCCTCCAACAAGCCCAAAAAGGCAAATGCCTGGTTACAGCTATATTGGGATATATTCAGATAACAAGGAATGCATGAAAGTGTCATACATCACCCAGCTAGTACACTTGATCTAAAATAAAGCTTAGGAGGGACCAGGTGCCTTCCCCAGCAAATCACATGAGTAATGACACAGTCAATTTGTATATTGCTGATAATGGGTTAAATATGAATCAATGATGATGAGGACAAGTGGTTAAACACTAGGGGTGTGCATACAGATGCTTTGGTAGCATCCAAATGAGGAAGAAGGCGGCCTGCTCACCACTTTCGGCTCTTTTCAGAGCAGCATTTATTCTTGTGAAAGTGTAACACACTAAGTGCTGTACAAATCTAGATCTTAGTGTGTTGCACTTTCACAAGAATAAATGCAGCTTCCAAAAGAGACAAATGCGTCATTCAGCTGCTACTGAAGCATCCGAATCCACACCGCTATTAAACGTGGAGCTATATGTGACTTACAGTGGTTAAAAATCTCTTTATAATTGACTGACAAAAGGGGTTGCAATATCCACTGCCCTGTACATGCAGAAGGAAGAAATACTCATCAACCACACATACAAGAGCAAGTATGAACATTTTCACTAGACACTGACTCTTGAGAAATTGTAACAAATGATTAAACAATAGACTTTTTTTCTTATGGCAAACACTGATTGTACTAGTAAGGTTTTTTTCCCCTGCCTGGTAAACTATAGTTTCCTACCAACATAGATAAGGAATTTCTAAAATGAGAGTGGCATTAGAGATTCCTATGCTAAGAGCAATGAGAAATCTATGCATGCCACTAAGATTAATATATATATATATATATATATATATATATATATATATATATATATATATCTTCTAACCAGCAACTTTTTTCTATCCCTGGTTACAAAGGATCCTTATTTATCTCATCCCCGCTAATGCCTGAGATCACCTTCTCTACACGAGGAAAAAAAAAGTGATCCAACATGCAGCTGCACTCAATGAAAGGTATATTAAAATATAGTATAACATTTTAATAATGTTTAGTAAAAAAAAAACCTTTGCTATATACTTTCATTAAAAGGGATACTGAACCCATTTTTTTTATTTCATGATTCAGATAAAGCATGCATTTTTAAGCAACTTTCTAATTTACTCTTATTATCATTTTTTCTTCATTCTCTTGGTATCTTTATTTGAAAAAGCAGGAATGTAAGCATAGGAGCCAGCCCATTTTTGGTTCAGAGTCCTGGATAGCACTTGCTGCTACCCAGGTGCTGAACCAAAGATGGGCCCGGCTCGTAGCAAGAGAACAAATCAAAATTGATAATAATAAGAGTAAGTTAGAAAGTTGCTTAAAATTGCATACTCTATCTGAATCATGAAATAAAAAATTTGGGTTCATTAGCGGAACTGACGGCCAGAAACTTTCCTATGAATTTCAGTAAAACAGCCAAAAGTGTTGCTCTCATAAAACTACTTTATGGGTGTGGGGTATGAACTAAGTTGCCCACCACAATACATAAAAGTAGCAATCCTGCTTTTTCAAATCAACAGTCCAGTGTCTGTTGTGCTGCCAGATGATTATTAAAACAATGATAAATACCTCACGGCATTAGTTCTATTTCGGGCCTCTGGCGACTTTTACAAGGCCTTTATTACCCCCTCACCTAGGACCAAAATATAAATTTTACCTTTCTATTATCAATTGTTATTGAAAAACAGATATAGGGGCCGAATTATCAAGCTCCGAATTGAGCTTGATGCCCCTATTTTTGCGTGGGCCTTCAGGTTCGCCAGAAACAGCCTGCTCTGAGACTGCGGGCATCAATCCCCTCAATATTATACGATCGGGCTGATTGACACCACCTGCTAGCGGCCAATTGTCCTCGAATCTGCAGGGGGCGGCATTGCACAAGCAGCTCACAGCATTCGCTGTTGGCATTAATCGATGTGCAGCGGACATGATACGCTACATTGTATCATGTCCGCTCGCACTTTAATAAATCGGCCCCATAAAATCCAAAATGTTGGTGTTTTGGGAAGGTAAACTGATAAATGTGGGACAACAAAGTTTGGTTTTGAAATAATTAGAGATCAAGAACTATGTGTTGGGAGTTTTCCTATATTATATTTCCGCATTTCTAAAAATAATAGGTTTGCTGAAAAAAACAAGGTATAATGTGTGTGTTAAATTTATGAATAAATGCAATGAGGTCTAAACAACTAAAAACAGATCCAGCACAGAGGTGTGAAAATGGCTTAGCAGCAAAGGGGTTAACACACAACATGTAAAACTAAAAAAGTATTCTGACTTTATGAGAGAAAAAATTATTGTAAAACACTTACACCTTTTTCCATTGGATCAAACCACAACTCATCGCTAATTCTTGAAAGGGAATAGACTGCTTTTCCAAATACTGTAAAAAGAACATAAAATGGGACTGAATATAATACAGTCAAAAAACTATAACAAAAATACTACATAACCAAATAATGCTCAAACATTTCATGTCACTATATATAAGCAGTGCTTTAAGAAAAGGAAATGCACTGCACATGTGTGTGCTGCGCTTTAACTTCTCTGCCACCTTTTTAGGTGGAGGACTTAAATCATCCCGGGATGATTGACACACCCTGCTAGCGGCTGATTGGCTGCCAGTGAGCACGGGCGGCATTGCACAAGCATTTCACTAGAAATGCTTGTGCAATTTTAAATGCCAACAGCTTATGCTGTCTGCATATAGATGGGTCGAGTGACCCTACATAAATGTACCCTAAAAAGTCTATACACCCTATTGAAAGGGCAGGTTTTTTAAATGTAAAGACAGAAATAACAAATGTAAATGTTAGACTTTTCCCATCTGTAATGTAATATTTTTATGTGAACATTTTAAATAATACTGATTGAGTAAGTCTGCACAACATACTTTGTGGAAGTGCCTTTTGCATTTATCAGAGCAGTAGCTTTGCAAATAAGTCTATTAACTTTGCACTTCTAAACGTTGGAACTTTATCCCACTCATTTTAAAAAAAAAGTTCAAGTTAAACACACAGTATTGTAGGGTCGTTATTTTTATTTCTTATTTTTTTTTTTTACTATTATGGCCCTATAAAGATAGGTAAAAGCCTATTTTTTTTTTTATTTGACCACTGTGTAATAGTCCTGGACTAGTAAACTATCAATATACATATCTCCCAACATTCCCAGGACTTGTGTGTGTGTGTGTGTGTGGGGGGGGGCTATGAAAAGAGAGGTTGAGCTGTGGGGTAATGGGAGGACTTGGGCATGCCAAAGCAGGAGTTAAGTTGGGGCATATAAAGTGGAACTTGAATGCCTCATAAAACATGGATTTTCCAATATTTTAGAACGAGTTCTACTTTAGACTGAGAAAAATATTTGAGAGCAACTAAAACTAAAATTGCTTGTACCCCCTCTAATTTTGCTACCACCTCAACATACAGTGATTTCTATATTCTCCTTATACTGTTCCCTTCCCATATTCACTTCATTCTATCATGTTTCAATGCCTTTCCTATTTGAATTGTTTATACATCTCCTTTACCTTTTTATTTTTTTTGTACGCATATTTAACAAAGAGCAGAAGCAAGCGCTACTTGATAGTAGATACACAGATCAATTCTTATTCAGCTCAGATGTACTCAAACAACTGGAAAAACTATGGCCTAGATTTGGAGTTCGGCGGTAGCCGTCAAAACCAGCGTTAGAGGCTCCTAACGCTGGTTTTGGCCGCCCGCTGGTATTTGGAGTCAGTGATTAAAGGGTCTAACGCTCACTTTTCAGCCGCGACTTTTCCATACCGCAGATCCCCCTACGCCATTTGCGTATCCTATCTTTTCAATGGGATCTTTCTAACGCCGGTATTTAGAGTCGTTTCTGAAGTGAGCGTTAGAGCTCTAACGACAAAATTCCAGCCGCCTGAAAATAGCAGGAGTTAAGAGCTTTCTGGCTAACGCCGGTTCATAAAGCTCTTAACTACTGTACCCTAAAGTACACTAACACCCATAAACTACCTATGTACCCCTAAACCGAGCTCCCCCCACATCGCCGCCACTCGATTTAAATTTTTAACCCCTAATCTGCCGACCGCCACCTACGTTATACTTATGTACCCCTAATCTGCTGCCCCTAACCCCGCCGACCCCTGTATTACATTTATTAACCCCTAACCTGCCCCCCACAACGTCGCCGCCAGCTACTTAAAATAATTAACCCCTAATCTTCCGACCGCAAAGCGCCGCCACCTACGTTATCCCTATGTACCCCTAATCTGCTACCCCTAACACCGCCGACCCCTATATTATATTTATTAACCCCTAATCTGCCCCCCTCAACGTCGCCGACACCTGCCTACACTTATTAACCCCTAATCTGCCGAGCGGACCTGAGCGCTACTATAATAAAGTTATTAACCCCTAACCCGCCTCACTAACCCTATCATAAATAGTATTAACCCCTAATCTGCCCTCCCTAACATCGCCGACACCTAACTTCAATTATTAACCCCTAATCTGACGACCGGAGCTCATCGCTATTCTAATAAATTGATTAACCCCTAAAGCTAAGTCTAACCCTAACACTAACACCCCCCTAACTTAAATATAATTTACATCTAACGAAATTAATTAACTCTTATTAAATAAATGATTCCTATTTAAAGCTAAAAACTTACCTGTAAAATAAATCCTAATATAGCTACAATATAAATTATAATTATATTATAGCTATTTTAGGATTAATATTTATTTTACAGGCAACTTTTTAATTATTTTAACCAGGTACAATAGCTATTAAATAGTTAAGAACTATTTAATAGTTACCTAGTTAAAATAATAACAAATTTACCTGTAAAATAAATCCTAACCTAAGATATAATTAAACCTAACACTACCCTATCAATAAATTAATTAAATAAACTACCTACAATTACCTACAATTAACCTAACACTACACTATCAATAAATTAATTAAACACAATTCCTACAAATAAATACAATTAAATAAACTAGCTAAAGTACAAAAAATAAAAAAGAACTAAGTTACAAAAAATAATAAAATATTTACAAACATAAGAAAAATATTACAACAATTTTAAACTAATTACACCTACTCTAAGCCCCCTAATAAAATAACAAAGCCCCCCAAAATAAAAAATGCCCTACCCTATTCTAAATTACTAAAGTTCAAAGCTCTTTTACCTTACCAGCCCTGAACAGGGCCCTTTGCGGGGCATGCCCCAAGGATTTCAGCTCTTTTGCCTGTAAAAAAAAACATACCATACCCCCCCCCAACATTACAACCCACCACCCACATACCCCTAATCTAACCCAAACCCCCCTTAAATAAACCTAACACTAAGCCCCTGAAGATCTTCCTACCTTGTCTTCACCATACCAGGTTCACCGATCCGTCCTGGCTCCAACATCTTCATCCAACCCAAGCGGGGGTTGGCGATCCATCATCCGGTGCTGAAGAGGTCCAGAAGAGGCTCCAAAGTCTTCCTCCTATCCGGCAAGAAGAGGACATCCGGACCGGCAAACATCTTCTCCAAGCGGCATCTTCAATCTTCTTCCATCCGGTGCGGAGCGGGTCCATCTTGAAGCAGGCGACGCGGATCCATCCTCTTCTTCCGTTGTCTCCCGACGAATGACGGTTCCTTTAAGGGACGTCATCCAAGATGGCGTCCCTCGAATTCCGATTGGCTGATAGGATTCTATCAGCCAATCGGAATTAAGGTAGGAATTTTCTGATTGGCTGATGGAATCAGCCAATCAGAATCAAGTTCAATCCGATTGGCTGATCCAATCAGCCAATCAGATTGAGCTCGCATTCTATTGGCTGATCGGAACAGCCAATAGAATGCGAGCTCAATCTGATTGGCTGATTGGATCAGCCAATCGGATTGAACTTGATTCTGATTGGCTGATTCCATCAGCCAATCAGAAAATTCCTACCTTAATTCCGATTGGCTGATAGAATCCTATCAGCCAATCGGAATTCGAGGGACGCCATCTTGGATGACGTCCCTTAAAGGAACCGTCATTCGTCGGGAGACAACGGAAGAAGAGGATGGATCCGCGTCGCCTGCTTCAAGATGGACCCGCTCCGCACCGGATGGAAGAAGATTGAAGATGCCGCTTGGAGAAGATGTTTGCCGGTCCGGATGTCCTCTTCTTGCCGGATAGGAGGAAGACTTTGGAGCCTCTTCTGGACCTCTTCAGCACCGGATGATGGATCGCCAACCCCCGCTTGGGTTGGATGAAGATGTTGGAGCCAGGACGGATCGGTGAACCTGGTATGGTGAAGACAAGGTAGGAAGATCTTCAGGGGCTTAGTGTTAGGTTTATTTAAGGGGGGTTTGGGTTAGATTAGGGGTATGTGGGTGGTGGGTTGTAATGTTGGGGGGGTATGGTATGTTTTTTTTTACAGGCAAAAGAGCTGAAATCCTTGGGGCATGCCCCGCAAAGGGCCCTGTTCAGGGCTGGTAAGGTAAAAGAGCTTTTACATTTATTAATTTAGAATAGGGTAGGGAATTTTTTATTTTGGGGGGCTTTGTTATTTTATTAGGGGGCTTAGAGTAGGTGTAATTAGTTTAAAATTGTTGTAATATTTTTCTTATGTTTGTAAATATTTTATTATTTTTTGTAACTTAGTTCTTTTTTATTTTTTGTACTTTAGCTAGTTTATTTAATTGTATTTATTTGTAGGAATAGTGTTTAATTAATTTATTGATAGTGTAGTGTTAGGTTAATTGTAGGTAGTTTATTTAATTAATTTATTGATAGGGTAGTGTTAGGTTTAATTATATCTTAGGTTAGGATTTATTTTACAGGTAAATTTGTTATTATTTTAACTAGGTAACTATTAAATAGTTCTTAACTATTTAATAGCTATTGTACCTGGTTAAAATAATTAAAAAGTTGCCTGTAAAATAAATATTAATCCTAAAATAGCTATAATATAATTATAATTTATATTGTAGCTATATTAGGATTTATTTTACAGGTAAGTATTTAGCTTTAAATAGGAATAAGTTATTTAATAAGAGTTAATTTATTTCGTTAGATGTAAATTATATTTAACTTAGGGGGGTGTTAGTATTAGGGTTAGACTTAGCTTTAGGGGTTAATACATTTATTATAGTATCGGTGAGGTCCGCTCGGCAGATTAGGGGTTAATAATTGAAGGTAGGTGTCGGCGATGTTAGGGAGGGCAGATTAGGGGTTAATACTATTTATGATAGGGTTAGTGAGGCGGATTAGGGGTTAATAACTTTATTATAGTAGCGCTCAGGTCCGCTCGGCAGATTAGGAGTTAATAAGTGTAGGCAGGTGTCGGCGACGTTGAGGGGGGCAGATTAGGGGTTAATAAATATAATATAGGGGTCGGCGATGTTAGGGCAGCAGATTAGGGGTACATAGGTATAATGTAGGTTGCGGCGGTTTACGGAGCGGCAGATTAGGGGTTAAAAAAAATATGCAGGTGTCAGCGATAGCGGGGGCGGCAGATTAGGGGTTAATAAGTGTAAGGTTAGGGGTGTTTAGACTCGGGGTACATGTTAGAGTGTTAGGTGCAGACGTAGGAAGTGTTTCCCCATAGGAAACAATGGGGCTGCGTTAGGAGCTGAACGCTGCTTTTTTGCAGGTGTTAGGTTTTTTTTCAGCTCAAACAGCCCCATTGTTTCCTATGGGAGAATCGTGCACGAGCACGTTTTTGAGGCCGGCCGCGTCCGTAAGCAACTCTGGTATCGAGAGTTGCATTTGCGGTAAAAATGCTCTACGCTCCTTTTTTGGAGCCTAACGCAGCATTTGTTTAAACTCTCGATACCAGAGTTAAATTTATGGTGCGGCCAGAAAAAAGCCCGCGGAGCGTTAACAGCCCTTTTACCGCCAAACTCCAAATCTAGGCCTAACTTAAAATGGCTACTGATCATAGTTCCCCACAATCTTTTCGAGAGTGTCCTTTATTAAAATAACAGTATACCACATCTCCTAACTTCTTCCAAATTCCCCCCATAAACATACATTACCGAACAACAAAGACGCTGTAAAAATGTGTTATGTGGGCTAAATAATTATACTTTTAATAATAATTATAACCTCTCTCTCAGGAGGGTGTATTACTTTTCCAGCTTGTGATGTTTTGTGCCCACCTTCTCCAGACTCTATGGGGACCAGGTCTCTATCTGAACCTGGCCCTTCAGTCTCTGAGTCCATACTGTGTGCAAATTTTGACTTTGCTCCTCTTCAAGTTACAAGTAACTGTGGCTTGGAGTGGTCTTGATCATGTGTGTTATCCATCCTGAGATGATAATGGTTTATCTTGTACTTTCTGCCATCCAGAATTTCAATTACATATGATCTTGGCTCAGGACTAACATATGATATCTTTGCAAGCTGCCAACCTACTAATGTCCCCATACGCACTGCATGCCTTTCCTGGAAGGCTAGTAGTGACTTAGCACCTTGATCATAATACATTTTCTGCCTGCACTGTATTTTTTTTAATTTTTAGTGTACATTCTTTGGGATCTTGGGCCACAACAGTTAACTTGGTTCTTAATGTCCGACCCATTAAAAGTTGTGCTGGGGAACAAGCCATTCTAGTTATTAGATTGCTGAACAGCCCCAGAAACCCTATATGAGGATTTACCCATGCCTTTTCAAGCATGAGTTTAATTGTTTTTACTATTCTGCAAGTAAATTTATTTGGGGGTAGCAAGAACTAGAATGCTAAACTTTATACCCCATTTTTCAGCAAATGCCTTAACCTCAGCACTGGCAAAGGGTACATGACCACTGAGGTCTTCTGTTGGGATGTAGTGTCTACAAAAGGTTGCTTTCAGTTTGCCAATCAGTGTCGTTGCAGATTTATCTGACAACTTTAATACTTAAGGGAACTTGAATAAAACAAAATGTATGCTTAACTGATAAATTTCTTTCTTTCTGGATATGGTGAGTCCACAACGTACTCAATTACTGTTGGGAGTATCACTCCTGGCCAGCAGGAGGAGGCAAAGTGCACCACAGCAAAGCTGTTAAGTATCACTCCCCTACCCATAACCCCCAGTCATTCGACCGAAGGGAAATGGAAAAAGGAATAACACAAAGGTGTATAGGTGCTTGTGGTTTAGTAAAAAATAACCGTCTTAATAAAAGGGTGGGGTCGTGGACTCACCATATCCGGAAAGAAAGAAATTTATCAGGTAAGCATAAATTTTTGTTTTCTTTCCTAAGATATGGCGAGTCCACAGCATCCTCAATTACTGTTGGGAACCAATACCCAAGTTAAAGGACACGGAGGACTAGGGAGGGACAAGACAGATATACCTACACAGAAAGCACCACTGCTTGAAGAACCTTTCTCCCAAAAGAAGCCTCAGCCAAGGCATAAGTATCAAATTTATAAAACGTGGAAAAAGTATGCAAAGAGGACCAAGTGGCAGCCTTGCAAATCTGCTCCACAGAAGCTTCATTTTTGAAAGCCCAAGAAGAAGAAACAGCCCTAGTGGAATGAGCTGTGATTCGCTCAGGAGGCTGTTGTCCAGCCGTCTTATATGACAAACGAATAATACTTCTCAACCAGAGAGAAAGAGAAGTAGCAGTAGCTTTCTGACCTTAATGTTTCCCAGAAAAAAAAAAAAAATGCAGAAGAATGGCGAAAATCCTTAGTCGCCTGCAAATAGAATTTAAGAGCACACACAACATCTAGGTTGTGTAACAAACGTTCCTTATGAGAAGAAGGATTAGGACACAGAGAAGGAACAACAATCTCCTGATTAATATTTATATCCAAAACAACCTTAGGAAGAAAACCAATCTTGTTACGAAGAACTGCCTTATCTGCGTGAAATATGAAATAAGGTGAATCCCACTGCAAAGCTGAGAGTTCCGAAACTCTCCGAGAAGAAGAGATAGCAGTAAGAAACAAAACCTTCCAAGATAACAACTTAATATCTATGGAATGCATTGGTTGAAACGGAGCCTTTTGCAAAACTTTAAGAACAAGGTTAAGACTCCAAGGTGGAGCAACAGATTTAAACACAGGCCTGTTTCTGACCAAGGCCTGACAAAAGGATTGCACATCTGGCACGTCCCACCTGAGAGTTATCATTGTAAACTTTTGGGTGGAGAACCCACTCCACAGGATGAAAGGTCTGCCTGCTCAGAAAAACTGCTTCCCAGTTGTCCACCCCTGGGATGTGGATGGCAGAGAGGAGGCAATTATGAGACTCTGCAAACTAGAGAATGTGAATCATTGCTAAGGAACTCCAAGTTCCTCTCTGGTGATTAATGTATGCCACCGAGGAGCTATTGTCCGACTGAAACCTAATAACCCGGACTAAAGCTAGTTGAGGACAGGCTTTTAAGGCATTGCAAATTGCTCTCAACTCTATGATTTTTATGGGAAAAGAAGACTCCTCTCGAAACACTGAGCCTTTATAGAGCCCCAAACTGCTCCACAGCCTGACATGCTGGCATCCATGGTCACAATCACCAAGGAAGGTCTCAGGAAGCATGTACCCTGAGACCGATAGTCCTGTGAAATCCACCAAAATAGACTCTTGTTAGGGGATCCAGAGCTATCCTCTACGGTAGGTCCGAGTGGTATCCGTTCCATTGTCTGAGCATGCATAACTGTAGGGCTCTCAGATGGAACCGATCAAACGGAATGATGTCCATGGAAGCAACCATCAGACCAATTACTTCCATACACTGAGCCACAGATGGACGGGAAGAGGACTGAAGAGAAAGGCAAGAAGCCAGAAGTTTGGATTTTCTGACTTCCTTCAGAAAAATCTTCATGGACAGAGAATCTATAATTGTTACTAAGAAACACACCCTGGTGTCTGTTACCAGGGAACTCTTCTCAGGATTCACTTTCCACCCGTGGGAACGTAGAATAGACAACCTCTCTGTATGAGATCTTGCTAACTGAAAAGATGGCGCTTGAACCAAGATGTCATCCAGATAAGGCGCCACTGCTATTCCCTGAGATCTGACCACCGCCAAAAGGGCCCCTAAGACCTTTGTAAAGATTCGAGGAGCCGTGGCAAGGCAAACGGGAAGAGCAACAAACTGCAAATGTTTGTCCAGAAAGACAAAGCATAGAAAATGATGATGTTCCCTGTGAATGTGAATACAGGTATACCCCGCTTTACGTCGATTCGCTTTACGTCGTTTCGCTAATACGTCGCCGCCGCAAACCCGGAAGTAGTTTCTCAGCGCGGCACAGCTCAGGACTTAGACAAGGAGTAAGGAGAAAAATTGCATGCGGTTTTACAGAGTACGTTGGAAAGACTTTAGGGTTGCTAAAACTGTGCAGTACAGTATTGTACTGTACCAGATACTGTAATTTGGTAAGTCCAGTACAGTATACCGGTCTTCATAAGCATTACAGTATTTTTTGTACAATTAAAGGTACAGTACTGTACAGGATTATTTGTTAAATCCATACAGTAATTGTACCGTACACACAAGTCTAGTTCTTCATAAGCAGTATTTTTTGGCCAATAAAGGTACAGTACAAGTACCAGTATATGCTGTATACAGTATTATTGTCATAATACCTTTGTGCTTACCTTGAATAGTACAGGTAAGCATTTCATATGCCTCCATCTCATATACAGTACCATACCATAAAACATAACCTACTTTAGTACTGTACAGTATTGTTTGGCATGGTTTGAGATCTCCACATAAAATAAGGATCTGTCATACAGTACAGGTACAGTAGAGTACTGTACATTAGGTTATATGTAATAAAGTCCCACAGCCATCATCATCACCTTCAACATCAAGACCTGATGAATCTTTTTCAAGTTCTCCACCTTCAAAACTGATTTGCATTGAAAACTCAGATTATGAATCATAAGCAAAGATAAGCAATAAAGCACATACCACTGTATTGTACTACATGTTGTACTGTACAGTACCTGTATACAGTATATGTATCCCTTTCTACTGTCTGCATAACTGAATACAGTAGTGTACTGTCTTTTGTTGTTATTAAACTAAACTTAGCACTATTGCACACCTATATATGTTATTTCAAACATGTTTTTAAGCTTGTAAACACACTGGCAAGTGAAAAACAAGTAAAAAATGCATTGACTCACTTTAAGTCGGTTTTCACTTTACAGCGGGGCTCCGGTCCCTAACCCGCTGTATGAGCGGGGTATACCTGTATGAAGATACGGTTCTAAAGGTAGAATGGACCGAATAGTTTCCATCTTGAAAGACGGAAATTTGAGAAACGAGAAACTTGTTGAGACACCTTAAGATGGGACGGAAAGTTCCCTCTTTTTTGGGAACCACAAACAGATTTGAATAAAATCCTTGGGCCCTGTTCTTCTACAAGAACTGGAACAATCACTCCCAGGGAAGAAAGATCCTTTACGCAGTTTAAGAAGGCCTCTCTCTTAGTCTGGTTTACAGATAACCTTGACAGGATAAACCTGCCCCTGGGGGGGGCAAGACTTGAATCCTATCATGTAACCGTGAGAAACTAATGCCACGGCCCAAGGGTCTGGAACATTGCGGATCCAAGCCTTACAAAAAAAAAGAAAGCCTGTCCCCACTTGATCTAAGATTGGATCAGGGCGGCCCCATCATGCTGACTTAGAATAGGCAGAAGGTTTCTTGGATTGTTTACCCTTATTCCAAGGATGAATGGATCTCCATGAAGACTTTTGTCCTTTGAAAGTACGAAAGGAGCGAAAATTAAAATTCTCGCGACCCTTAGGTTTATTCTTCCTGTCCTGAGTAAGGAAAGATCCCTTCCCCCAGTAATCTCGGAAATTATCTCAGCTAGACCAGGAGCAAATTAAGTCATGCCCCTATAAGACAAAGACAGAAGTTTGAATTTGGATGTTACATCAGGAGACGAAGATTTTAACCACAGCACTCTACGAGCTAAAACTGCCAGGCTAGAAATCTTGGCTTTAAGATTAACCACTTGCATGCTGGCATCAACGTATTAGCAAGCTTAAGAGGCTTGATCCTATCTTGGATCTTCTCTATAGTAGTCTCTTCTGAAATTAGGTCAGACAGGGCATCGCACAAAAAAGATGCTGCAGCCACAACCGCAGCAATACTTGCAACTGTTTGCCATTGTAACCCCTGGTGAATGTACAGCTTTCTTAAGTAAGCCTCTAGTTTCTTATCCATGGGTTCCTTAAAAGAAGCGCTATCCTCAATAGGGATAGTAGTTCTCTTGGCTAAAGTAGAGAGAGCTCCCTCTACCTTGGGTACAGTGCGCCATAAATCACGTACAGAATCAGCAACAGGAAACATCTTTTTGAAAAGAGGGGATGAGGAAAAAAAGGAATTTACAGCACAACAATATGAGGTGTTACACTTCTAAATCTCAATAAAGCTACACCTAAAAAATTAGCTTTCCTCCAGTTGTAATAAAAGCAAAATAAAAAAATGAAGTATAGGTGAGCGCTAAATTCATAGCGTGTTGAGATAAATAATGAAAAAGGTATTAACCAAACACTAGATGTATATCTGTTAATAATAAAAATACCTAATATGAAATAGTGGGGTACAGACACTATTTTATTTTATCATTGCATGATTTTTAATCTATCGGCTAGATTACGAGTTTTGTGTTAGAGGCTATGTGGTGCTAACGAGCAGTTTTCCCTCAACGCTCACTTACCTGCAGCGCTGGTATTACGAGTTTTCAGAAACCCGTTGTTAAAAGGCAAGAAGTGAGGGTTGAGCAAAATTTTGCTCATTACCGCACTCCAATACCAGCGCTGCTTAAGTCAGCGGTGAGCTGGTCGTACGTGCTCATGCACGATTTCCCCATAGGAATCAACGAGGAGAGCCGGCTGAGAAAAAGTCTAACACCTGCAAAAAAGCAGCGTAAAACTCCTTAACGCAGACCCATTGATTTCTATGGGGAAACAAAAGTTATGTCTACACCTAACACCCTAACATGAAACCCGAGTATAAACACCCCTAATGTTACACTTATTAACCCTAATCTGCCGCGCCCGACATCGCCGACACCTGCATTATATTTATTAACCCCTAATCTGCCGCTCCGGACACCGCCGCCACCTACATTATATTTATTAACCCCTAATTTGCTGCCCCAACATCGCCGACACCTACATATTTATTAACCCCTAATCTGCCACCCCCAACGTCGCCGCCACTATAATAAACATATTAAACCCTAAACCGCCGCACTCCCGCCTCGCAAACATTAGTTAAATATTATTAACCCCTAATCTGCCGTCCCTAACATCGACGCCACCTACCTAAACTTATTAACCCCTAATCTGCCACCCCCAACGTCCCCACCACTATATAAAAGTTATTAACCCCTAAATCTAACCCTAACATCCCCTAACTTAAATATAATTACAATAAATCTACATAAAATTCCTATCATTAACTAAATTATTACCATTTAAAACTAAATACTTACCTATAAAATAAACACTAAGCTAGCTACAATATAACTAATAGTTACATTGTAGCTAGCTTAAGGTTTATTTTTATTTTACAGGCAAGTTTGTATTTATTTTAACTAGGTAGAATAGTTATTAAATAGTTATTAACTATTTAATAACTACCTAGCTAAAATAAATACAAAAGTACCTGTAAAATAAAACCTAACCTAAGTTACACTAACACCTAAAACTACACTATAATTAAATAAATTAACTAAATTAACAACAATTAAATCAATTAAATTAGCAAAAGTACAACCCCCCCAACTAAATTACAGAAAATAACCAAATTACAAGATATTTAAACTAATTACACCTAATCTAATAGCCCTATCAAAAAAAAATAAAACCCAAAATAAAAAAAACCTAGCCTAAACTAAACTATCAATAGCCCTTAAAAGGGCCTTTTGCGGGGCATTGCCCCAAAGTAATCAGCTCTTTTACCTGAAAAAAAAGATACAAACAATCCCCCCAACAGTAAAACCCACCACCCACACAACCAACCCCACAAATAAAATACTAACTAAAAAAACCTAAGTTCCCCATTGCCCTAAAAAGGGCCTTTAGCGGGGCATTGCCCCAAAGTAATCAGCTCTTTTACCTGAAAAAAAAAAATACAAACAACCCCCCCAACAGTAAAACCCACCACCCACACAACCAACCCCACAAATAAAATACTAACTAAAAAAACCTAAGTTCCCCATTGCCCTGAAAAGGGCATTTGGATGGGCGTTGCCCTTAAAAGGGCAGTTAGCTCTTTTGCAAGCTCAAAGTCCCTAACCTAAAAATAAAACTTCATCCAAGCCGGGCCGAAGTCCTCAAGGAAGCCGGGAGAAGTCTTCATGCAAGACGGGCAAAGTGGTCCTCCAGAGGGGCAGAAGTCTTCATCCAGACGACATCTTCCATCTTCAAGACATCCGGCACGGAGCATCCTCTTCCAACGAAGTCTTCTTACTAAATGACGGTTCCTTTAAGTGACATCATCCAAGATGGCGTCCCTTAGATTCTGATTGGCTGATAGAATTCTATCAGCCAATTGGAATTAAGGTAGAAAAAATCCTATTGGCTGATGCAGGGTTTATTGGGTGGGTTTTATTTTTAGGTTAGGACTTTGGCCTTGAAAAAGAGCTAACTGCCCTTTTAAGGGCAATGCCCATCCAAATGCCCTTTGGTAGTTTAGTTTAGGCTATGTTTTTTTTTTATTTTGGGAGGGGCTTTTTTTATTTTGATAGGGCTATTAGATTAGGTGTAATTAGCTTAAATATCTTGTAATTTGTTTATTATTTTCTGTAATTTAGTGTTTGTTTTTTGTACTTTAGCTAATTTAGTTGATTTAATTGTTAATTTATTTAATTATAGTGTAGTGTTAGGTGTTTGTGTAACTTAGGTTTTATTTTACAGGTACTTTTGTATTTATTTTAGCTAGGTAGTTATTAAATAGTTAATAAATATTTAATAACTATTCTACCTAGTTAAAATAAATACAAACTTGCCTGTAAAATAAAAATAAACCCTAAGCTAGCTACAATGTAACTATTAGTTATATTGTAGCTAGCTTAGGGTTTATTTTATAGGTAAGTATTAAGTTTTAAATAGGAATAATTTAGTAAATGATAGGAATTTTATTTAGACTTATTTAAATTATATTTAAATTAGGGGGTGTTAGGGTTATACTTAGATTTAGGGGTTAATAACTTTAATATAGTGGCGGCGACGTTGGGGGCGGCCGATTAGGGGTTAATAATATTTAACTAATGTTTGCAAGGCGGGAGTGCGGCGGTTTAGGGGTTAATATGTTTATTATAGTGGCGGCAACGTTGGGGCGGCAGATTAGGGGTTAATAAGTTAATTAGGGGTTAATAAGTGTAGGTAGGTGGCGGCGACATTGGGGGCAGCAGATTAGGGGTTAATAAATATAATGTAGGTGTCGGCGATGTTGGGGGCAGCACATTAGGGGTTCATAAATATAATGTAGGTGGCGGCGGTGTCTGTAGCGGCAGATTAGGGGTTAAAAATGTTATTATAGTGTTTGCGATGCGGGAGGGCCTCGGTTTAGGGGTTAATAGGTAGTTTATGGGTGTTAGTGTACTTTTTAGCACTTTAGTTATGAGTTTTATGTTACGGCGTTGTACCATAAAACTCTTAACTACTGACTTTTATATGCGTTAGGACTCTTGACAGGGTAGGGTGTACCGCTCACTTTTTGGCCTCCCAGGACAGACATGTAATACCGGCGCTATGGAAGTCCCATAGAAAAAAAGACTTTACGAAGTTTACGTAAGTCGTTTTGCGGTAAGGCCAAAAAAGTATGCAGTGACCCTAAACCTGCAAGACTCGTAATACCAGCGGTAGGGAAAAAGCAGCGTTAGGACCTCTTAACGCTGCTTTTTTACCCTAACGCACAACTTGTAATCTAGCCGTAAATTTAATTTTAATAAAAACATATATACCTTGCAAGGTTTACATACAAAACACAGAGTGCAAAAGTACACATTTTAAAAGGGTAAATGCCAATAAAACATTAAAGGACCATAAAGGCAAATTGTGCACCTCGTTCTGTTTTTGTAAACAGAATGCCAGAAAAAAACTCCAAATGAGGTGAACAAAATAGTCAGTAACTTGTTAGGATAAGGAAATCTGAGGGTTCCGGATCGGAAAAAAAGCTGGTAAAGACAAAAACAAATTTCGGCAATATGTGTAGCGTATTTCAGATCAAACCTGGATGGTTCCGGGTCACGTGACCGGGTTTGTAGGAATGTGATTGGATGGTGATCGATGTCAAACAATCCTAGATGTGGGATTGGTACATTTTCGGTTTTGCTCAAGCTAAAGCGTGGGATTGGTTGGATATTGGCTTGAACGTAGGATAGGTTGAATATCGGCTTTGCACAATCCAAAGCGTGGAATTGGTTAGATGTTGCCTTTGCTTAATCCAAGGCGTGGGATTGGTTGGAAATCGGCTGGTCACAATCTAAGCCTTGGGATGTATGAAATACCGGCTAAGTGGAGATCTGGTTTGGTAAATTTTCAGCTTCCAAATGAAGGGCAAGAAAGAAGCTTAACTCTAAAGTGTCTGTGTGTGTATCAAATGGCTTGTATACAGAACAATACTGCGAGATCCTGCCAGTTACCAGTTATATGTGATCTGTGCCGAGGGCTCCAATGCAGAATGTATAAAATAAAGTGTCCCAAGCAAATGCAGAATAAATTAAATGTCCCAAGTAAATTCAGCACTCTGAGCGAAAGATCCACAGAAGGGAGCTTATCAATGTGGTTGCTGTGTTGGATATGAGTGCTGATAATTCTAGCAGTAACAAGTAGAGATATGTCAGTGAACTCTCTACCGGTTTCGGCCCAGGTGGCCTTTATCAAGGAGAAAAAGGAATCCCTGGTTTTTACCACTCCTGCGCTACAATTTCCGACATACGGTCTGGAACTGGAAAAGCTTCTATAGAGGAAGGAATTACATCAAACACAAACAAGTTTATTAGACTTTTTAGGAGTCTCAGTGACAGTAGAGTCGGAGTCCTCCAAAGTAGCATGAACATCTTTTAAAAGTAATCTGAGGTGCTACAGTTTAAATCTGAAATTGACCTCCTCTGGATCCACTGTATTAGGACTTACATCCCCTTCTACAGACTCATAGATTTCTCCCTCAGAAGCCACTGACGAATGATCTTTGTCAGATAAATGAGCGAGGCTGACTAGAGCTGATTTAGCGGAGTCAGCATTGTTAGTATTAGAAATCTTTTTAGATTTCCTCTTTCTTTAACTAGCTATAGGAAAAGCTGATAAGGCTGCTGAAACTGCAGAAGATATTTGTGCAGCAAAATCTCCTGGTAAATAAACACCCCCAGGAGGTTGTTGAGAGGAGCTGCAGGGCACAAAGCTTGAGAAGTTTGAGGAGAAAGTTGAAGCATGGCACAAACAATATTATTCTGAGAGAAAGAAGGCCCTGCAAGGGGTTCCTATCTTTTGATAAAAGAATCTTGTTTAAACATGTGGGACAAAACTGTATAGGCGGAACAATCTGAGCCTCTTAACAGTACAACATTTTGAAAGATTACCTTCAGAGTCCATAATCTAGTAATTGGTTCCCAAGAGTAAATAAAATAGACAGAAAAAAAGACGATGTTCTGTGCCTTTAAATACATTTTTCTTTTAATACAATCAGATAAAAACAGACCGGCACCTCAATAACCTCAGCCGTGCTGAGGGCTTACCCCACTGAAGACCAGAGTTATATCTCACTGCAGGAATTAGTTCACTGTCTTTGAAAGTCCTTTCCTAAAATATGAACAGAGTGATATTGAGTTAAACCGCTCTTTAGAGATCTCTCCCTCTTGACTGTGTAGAGAGAATGAACTCCGCTTTCCGCTCGGACAAGAAACCGAAAATCGGAAGTTCAGGGAGCGGTCATGTGACCGCAATATCTGAAGAGAAATGCGCCATAAACGCGCGATCTTAACAGAGAAAAAAACGGACGGTTTCAAAATCGGACACCCAGTACTAACGCAGTGTCAGATTAATTATCCCCAAAGATAAAGAAAGTTAACACTTCGATATTAGAAATGATAAAACGGTTCCCCTTTTCATTATATGTCAGCTTTGTTACAATCACTCATTAATAAAGATGTCATTTTATGTTAGTCACAAAAAACTCTCTTAGCCAGCCTCTCTCCCAAAAGTGCCTTATAAAATGCCCCAGAACCAATCCCTGAAAAAAGGGATAATTATTTCCATCCATTTTTTAGTAAGCCCACTGGATACCTTGTAGTGCTGTCCTTCCAACCTGGAAGGCAAAAGCACTTACCTGAAGGGCAAGTCCATTTTTTTAGGTGTGACAGAGACACAAACATCTGGCAGGGACCTGTAGAAAAAGAAAAGACAGAGTAACCAACTCTGGTATTCTATAAAGGGGTAGCATAAATAAAGCAAGGACTACCTCGCTGCCTTCTAACTGCTAAAAGCCACCATTACTCTTACTAAATAGATTTACATGGACACAGCATAGCTCCAATCCTTCCTTGCAGGGAAAAGTACCCAATAAAGGATTAAAATTCTTCAGACACCATCTTCGCACATCCTCCCGATGATAGAGGCAAAGAATGACTGGGGATTATGGGTAAGGTAAGTGACACTTTAACAGCTTTGCTGGGGTGCGCTTTGAATTCCCACTAGTAATTGGAATGAAATTGTGGACTCTCCATGCCATAGGAAATGAAGTTTTACAGTGTATAAAATTATTATTTTGTTTTTCCCCTGTAAACGGCCCTAACGACCGCCCATAAATGTAGGCAAAAGGTAGGCTGGAGTTGTAGATCATCTATGCCAACCTTTCATCCAATGGCGCTACAGCACTGACCGGTTGTTTTTAATATTAAAATAAGTGCCGGTCCTCAATCTCGGCATGCGCATTCTTACTTGTTGGCCCTCGCATGTGCAATGCACCGTGAATCACACTCTTCTATTTTTGTCAAGATAAAATATCACATGCACATATATTATGATCGTCATCATTGAGCTGCAGTATGACGCACACGGTTGAGGGTGCAGAACACTAGGTACATATGCGTATGCATTGCAAAAAAATAAACATGTGCATGCCTGATGCCATCTTTATTCTACTAAGGTAGAACTTGACAATTCGGCAGAATGACGATGGAAAAGATGGGTTTAAATAAGAACAATGGAGATTCTCTGTAGTTCTTCTTAGATTATTTTATTTCCAAACAGGATCAAAGAAAAACACAATGTTTCGGGGCCAATGCCCCTTAATCATGTGATCACATGATTAAGGGGCATTGGCCCCAAAACATTGTGTTTTTCTGTGATCCTGTTTGGAAATAAAATAAACTAAGAAGTTTTTACAACTAAAGAGTATCTCCACTGTTCTTATTTGATATATATTGAGAGCTTGGCAGTAGCTCTTGGTGATTCTCCCCTTTGGGACTTGTGTGCTGGGCTCTACTTTGCTTTTGGAAAAGATGGGTTTGGCAGCATTTTTATTTTTTAAATTGCGTGTAAATGTAATAAAATTGATAATAGGTGTTATTGGCATTATTTTATAACCTTATGTGATGTTTTGAAAAAATTTGGGTTGACTATCCCTTAACCCCTTAGTGACCAGACCATTTTTCAATGTTCTTACCCTTAAGGACCAGGGCTATTTTTACATTTCTGCTGTGTTTGTGTTTAGCTGTCATTTTCCTCTTACTCGTTTACTGTAACCACACATATTACATACTGTTTTTCTCACCATTAAATGGACTTTCTAACGATACCATTTTTTTTCATCATATCATATAATTTACTAATATCATTCCCACCTTTGAAGTCCACACCTCTTGTTTCCCACCCTCCTACCCATCTAGATTGTAAATTCCCACAGGAATAGGGCCCTCAATTCCCCCTGTATCTGTCTGTAAAATGTCTCTTATTGTATTGTTTCTTCATTGTACTTTTATCCTTGTACCCATGGGCAGCGCTGCGGAATCTGTTGGCGATTTATAAATAAAGAATAATAATAAAATAATAAAACTATAAAAAATTTTTTATAAATTATGATGAAAAAAATGGCAAAAACCACGTTCTTTTTCTAACTTTGACCCCCAAAATCTGTACATCTACAACCACCAAAAAACACCCAAGCTAAATAGTTTCTAAATTTTGTCCTGAGTTTAGAAATACCCAATAATTTACATGGTTTTTTTTTGCAAGTTATAGGGCAATAAGTACAAGTAGCACTTTGCTATTTCCAAACCATTTTTTCCCCCCTCAAAATTAGTGATAGTTACATTGGAACACTGATATCTGTTAGGAATCCCTGAATAACCCTTCACATGTATATAAATATATATTTGTTAGTAGACAACCCAAAGTATTAATCTAGGCCCATTTTGGTATATTTCATGCCACCATTTCACCACCGAATGCGATCAAATAAAAAAAATAATTCCCAAACTTTAGGTTTCTCACCGAAATGATTTACAAACAGCTTGTCCAATTATGGCACAAATGGTTGTAAATGCTTCTCTGGGATCCCCTTTGTTAAGAAATAGCAGACATGTATGGCTTTGGGATTACTTTTTGGTAATTAGAAGGCCATTGCGCACCAAACTTGTATTATGCCCAGCAGTGAAGGGGTTAATTAGGTAGCTTGCAGGGTTAATTTTAGCTTTAGTGTAGAGATCAACCTCCCACCTGACACATACCACCCCTGATCCCTCTCAAACATCTCTCTTCCCTCCCCCATCCTACAATTGTCACCGCCATCTTAAGTACTGGCAGAAAAGTCTGCCAGTACTAAAATAAAAGCCTTTTTTTAAAAAAAAAATAATATATATAAATAGTTTCTGCAGTGTAGGTTACCCCCTAACCCCCCCCCCCCCATCTCCAGGTGGTCTGAAAATCTCCATGCTGATGTTAAACTGCAAATAAAGTCCTTGTTACAACATCTTTACTCAGGCAAGTGACTGGTTCAGCACTTCTGACACAGTTTAGTACTTTCTGTGTCCATACTTAAAGGAGCAGTCAAAATTAAACTTTCATGATTCAGATAGGGCGTGCAATTTTAAACAACTTTCCAGGGGAGGGCAAGCACTGACGTATGCGTGACGTGACGCATTGAGAGCCGCTCTAAGTCGGGCTGAGCGAGACGCCACTGGTCAGGCGTCCTCGCACACGTTAGAGCCCGCTACAAAGTTTGGCTGCGGGGTGGAAGTGGGCTACGGACCGGGATCCACAGCCGGTCGACCCAGTCCCACTTACAAGGTCATCTACTCAGGCATATCAGTCCAGATCCTTAGGTGAGGCGAGCAAGGGGGAGGACAACGCAAGGTAAAATTCAAATTGATTTTCTCTATAGAAGTGTTGCAAGCAACAATTCTTACACCAACATGTAGCTGTTTGGTCCCCCCTGCGAAGCCTTCCAGGATCTGGCTCTTAACTTTTTACTTCTTAGAGGCTTGCCGTATTCTCACTGCAACAGCTAGCAGTGTTGAAACCCCCTTTTATTATTAGGTCTGTGGAAAACAGGGTATTGTAAGTTTAGTATGCCATGGCCCATTGCACATATATTTAAAAGCTATACTAAAAGGATTCCTGTGCTGGAAAATCTAACTGATAGGTGGCCTGGAAGTGCAAGAGTGATTTTATTTTATCCCCTTCGCTGATAACACGAATAGGAGACGGTGCTATAAAGGGTGCTGGGTTACTGCAAAAGGTTCAGACGGGCTAACCTGGCATTTCCTGAGGCTGCTTTACTTCTGCAACGTAGCTAAACGTGAAAACAGTGAGCTGGGCTGCTGGAAAAGGCCTAGCCTGCCTTACTAGGCACACTTGGGTGCCGCAACTTTTGTGAGTATTCTGTGAAAGTTTAAGCTGAACCTCCAGATGCACTTTAAACAGATTTACACATGATTTTTTTGTATTTTGTGTCTTACTTTATGCCCCTACGGCCGTGCTCTCCATGCCTGAAGCAAGTCAGCTGTAAAGACATCCTGGGGAAACAGCGAGCTGGACTGCTGCTGAAGGTCCAGCCTGAAACTAACGGCACAAGAGAGTGCCTTATCAGAATGTGAGTACCCTGTGTTTACTCTATGTTGGGATAAAAGGGGGAGTGACAGATACACACATGAGGAGGCCTTGTCTTCTTTCTCTCCCTGCACAGATTGGATATCGAAGTCTGGAACCTCTCTAAAATTTTCTGCGGATAACAAGTGGACATAATCTCCTTAACTTTTGCCAATTCAGAGGGGGAATCTGGGGAGAATCAACAGACAGAAAATTCTTGCAGATTTGGAAGAGAATCCACTTGAGTATCTGATTGACTCTTACTCTAAATTTTGTATTTGTTCTTTATATTTATGCATTTTTGGGTAATTCTTACTAATGGCATTTTGTTATAAGCATGGTTGTGCAGGGGTTAATGATAAGATCAACAGTCCTAGCTCACTATTTATTTAAAAGTTTATAGTCAATTTCAAACTAGACAAATAAGATGCAGAAGTAACAGATAGGAAAATCCTTGCAAGATTTGGAAGTGAACTCACTTGAATATCTGATTGACTCGGGTTTCTATTTTCTTTTCCTCTCTTTGTAATGCTCTATATATTACTGCATTTTTTGGATATTTTTCATTAATGGCATTTTGTTATAAGAATTGCTGAGAAAGAGATAACGATAAGATCAATAGTTTTAGGTCACCACTAATGCAAAAGCCTTTAGTTAAATTCAAACTAGTTAACTAAGGTAAGGTCTCCTGACTAGAAGTAAATAGGGGTAAATAGAAAGTTTTAAGTCTCTCATAACCATTCTTTATGGATAAATTCCTTCTCCCTTCAGTTAACAATAAAACAGTAAGCATGGCGAGTAGAAGGCAGCAGGAAAAAAAGCTAATAAGACGCAGCACTGAAAACAGTCAGGAGATAGCACAAGAAATTGTGGTTGAAACAGTTAATAATTCTGATTTATTAAAACAAATAAGTGAATTATTTCTTCCTAAATTTGAGGCAATCCAAATAAGCATAGACTCAGTGTCACAAGATATCAAGCAGATGGTTACCAGAATTGGTCTAGCAGAATAGCGAATATCAGATCTGGAAGATAGAGACATAGAGAAAGATAAGGACTTAACATATATTCAGAAACAAGTCAAATATCTTAGTGACAAAGCTGAGGATATGGAAAATAGATCTAGGAGGAATAATGTAAGAGTGATTGGAGTCTCTGAAACAGTATCTGAAAGAGAGTTAATTCACTTTGCTTCAAACCAACTGCCCTCCTTATTAAACATCAATGAGCCAACATGTACATTTACAGTAGAAAGAGCCCATAGGTTAGGCAGGGTAAGAGATCAAGAGGATGATAAGAGTAGACCTAGACCAATTATTATCAAATACTTGAACTTTCAAGAAAAGGTCAAGATTATGCAAGCTTATAGGGCACAAAAAATAGTCCTCTTCCAAAACAAGAAAATATTAATTTTCCAAGATTTTGCATTTGAAACAGCTAGTAAGAGGAAGCTATGTGCCCCCATCTGCTCACGCCTGATTCAGGAAGGCAGGATAGTTAGGCTACTATATCCAGCCAGAATCAGTATACAGACCAAAGAAGGTTTTAGGATTTTTGATAATCCTCAGGACCTAGAGGACTTCTTGAGAACAGAGCA
The DNA here is from genome assembly GCF_027579735.1 of Bombina bombina. Taxonomy (NCBI): domain Eukaryota; kingdom Metazoa; phylum Chordata; class Amphibia; order Anura; family Bombinatoridae; genus Bombina; species Bombina bombina. The sequence goes on from NC_069500.1 coordinate 350,225,686, forward strand.
AAGGTAAAAAAGTGTTCAGATGGGGGATACAAGCTCTGTATCATGGGTAGTCATGCTGAGTAAAAAGTGGAATAGGAGAAGGGAGGAGGAAGGAAATATATTTCTAGGTGCAGAAATGCGGTCAAGTAAGAAGCTAAATATTATAAGTAGGGGTCAATATAGGAAGGTCAGGTGTACGTGTGAATGGGACTTTCCTCTTTTTTTTTTTTTTTTTTTTCCTTCTCTCTTTTTCTTTTTCTCCTTTCTTCCCATCCCCCCCCCTTCTCTTAGTTTTCTTATGTCTCTCCCTAGAAGTAGGAAAGAAGCATAGGATATGACGGAATCATGTAAATTTGGATCATGGAACGTGGGAGGGTTTACCTCCCCGGTCAAAAGGAAAGCAATATTACAACACTTTAATAAACTCAAAATTGACATTGGCTTCTTACAAGAGACCCATTTAAATGAGACAGAAAGTCAAAAACTTAAATGGGGATGGGTGGGCGAAGTTATCTATTCGGCAGGAGTACAGAGAAAAAGAGGGGTAGCTATAATTTTTAGGAAATCATTAAAATATAAAATTCTGAAACAAGAAATTGATCAACAAGGGAGATTTATTATACTAGAGGTAGAACTAGGCTTAAAAAGATTCGTGTTATGCAATGTTTATGGTCCAAATGCAAAAAAAACCGAGTTCTGGGAACCTCTCCAAAACAAATTATTGGAATATAACCAAAACATAATACTAGGAGGAGACCTGAATCTGGTAGCATCTAGCATCCTAGATAGAAATCGGAGGGGGAAAGAGGCTATATCAGGCAAGGATACAAAAAATTTTTAAAAATTCTGCTTCAATCTAGGCTTATTAGATATCTGGAGGAATATCTATCCAGACAGTAAAGAATTTACGTGTTTATCTAAAGTGTATAAATCTTTTTCACGAATCGATATGTTCCTAATTAGTGACAAATTGTTTTCTCTGGCAAAAAAAGTCGAAATCTTGCCTATCACAATTTCGGATCACGCCCCTATTACTATTTCTATGTCAATCTTGAATCCCAAACTAGGGAATCACAGATTATACTTTCCAACATATTTTTATAATAATTTAAAATTTCGAGGCTTTTTGCTAGAGAAATGGAATCTTTATTATAATGAGAATAGAGGATCAGTATTGAATATAGAATCTTTATGGCAAGCTTTCAAAGCCGTGATAAGGGGAGAAATTCTGGCTTATATGATAAAAGTCAAAAGGAAAAATGACGCTTATTGGATCCAACTTTCTAAGCAGATTATTAACAAATTTCAAAAATATGTTGCAGATAACAGTCAAGAGAACTGGCGAAACTATCTGGAAGCCAAAAAACAAAGAGACAATTGGCATATATCAAAAGAAATTCAGCACGAGCTGAAAAGAAATAGCAATTACATGCAGTTCGGTAATAAGATAGGGAAATTCTTAGCCAGATTGGTAAGTACTAGGAAAACTAACAGTATCATATCAATAATAAAAACTAAAAACAAAACCTGCACTCTCCCTCATGATATTTTAGAGGAATTTACGCACTACTTTAAACAACTATATCAGGCTCAACCTATAGATAAAATAAAAAAAGCTCTCTTTTGGGACAGGATTAAAATACCTCAAATAGCCAAAGATGACCTGGATCTCCTCAACTCTCCAATTAAGGAAGAGGAGATTAAAAACTCTATTATGAAACTGAAGCTAAACAAAGCGCCAGGTCCGGATGATCTTCCTGGAGAATTATACAAAATTCTTGCAGATTCGATCACCCCCATTCTATGTGAGCTTTTTAATGGTTTCCTACAAGATAATCAAACACCTTCCAAATATTTTACAGAATCTAGAATAATCTTAATCTATAAACAAGGTAAAAATAAAGAATTAATGGAGTCTTATAGACCCATCTCTTTGCTAAATGTGGATTACAAAATCCTAACCCACATCTTAGCAGACAGACTTCAAAAAGTGATTAGTGAATTGGTCCATCCTGACCAAACTGGCTTTATTAAAGGAAGGACACTTATTAAAAATCTCAGGAAACTAGAGATAGCAATTAATTATTGTGAACAAAAAAAAGAAAGGGGAGAAAAGCTCACAGAAGACGCTGCAATTATTTCGATTGATACACAGAAAGCGTTCGATACGCTACTCTGGGATCATATGCTGACAACTATTAATAATTTTGGTATCCAGGGTAAATTCTCACATATTATTGCCTTACTTTACTCTAATCCAGGGGCGAGTCTAAGTGTTAACTCCTTAACCTCAGAACAATTCAGGCTCCAGCGAGGAACGAGACAAGGATGTCCGTTATCCCCGTTGCTTTTTAATCTAGCGCTAGAGCCTCTGGCAATACTGTTTAGACAAGAACTGCTAGGGATAAATATCGAAGGACACAGAATAACTCAAGCCATATATGCCGATGATCTGCTTATCTTTGCTCAAAATCTCCAATATAATTTGCCTATAATTATGGAAGCTTTAGAATCTTTCCAGGCTTTTTCCGGCTTTGCAATTAATAAAGAAAAATCGGAACTTATGTGGCTTATCAAACTAAAAAGTTCTCCAGAAATCCCTTTTAAAGTAACCAAAGATCATATTACATATCTAGGGATAAAATTTGCATCTAACTCTAAGAGTTGGTATAAGTTAAATTTTGTACCAGCTATTGCATCACTCCAGGCAGATTTAGAAAGATGGAAGAACCTGCCCCTATCTCTTATGGGTCGAATACATTTAATAAAAATGATTTCTCTCCCCAAATTTTTATATATCTTTCAGGCCCTCCCACTCCTATTACTGAGGAAAGACTGTCAGTTAATCAATAAATTAATATCGCAATTTATTTGGTGCAAAAAAAAAATCTAGGATAGCGTTGAAACGGTTGAGTGCCAGGAAAGAGGCTGCAGGCATGGCTCTTCCCGATTTTGAGATGTATAATATAGCTTCCAATCTAAAATTTGTTTGGGACTGGTTTTCTGAGAAAGGACATTTCTCCCTGCTCGAAATTGAAGGAGCCCTAGTAGCACCTTATGCCCTTAAAGCATTAACACACATGCCCTTAAAGCATTAACACACATGCCCTTAAAACTAATTCCTATAGAAACAAGGGGGATGCTTATCATAGACCAACCAATACGGGCCTGGCGTCAATTCTGTGCTAAAATTGGGATCAGCCATCGAGGTTCAGCTTTTCTTTCAATTAAAGGTAACCCTGAATTCGAGGTAGGCTATGACTCAGCTAGATTTAATGCCTGGTCAGATCTAGGGATCAACTACATCGCACAGCTACTCAAAAAAGAAGATAATTCGATTAAAACTTTTAATGAATGTAAATCTGAATTTAACATACCAAATCGCCTATTCTTTTCTTATTTACAATTACGTCACTATGCTGATCAGTGTAGGAAAATAGAGGCAATAGAATGGGACAATGATATATTAAGGCAGATAACTAGTATGTTTCAAGCAGGAAATTATTCTATCACACACTCGTATTATGCTCTACTCACCTCTCAAGAACAAAGCAATAAAAGATATTTGGAACTTAAATGGGATATAGCAGGTGATAACTTACAAGAATCAGACTTATTTAAGAACTCTGGTGATAGGGTAGCAAAGGCAATGAGAGGGGAATATTTTAAAGAACAACAGTTAAAGATCTGGTATCAATGTTATTATACACCCAGTTGGCAGGCTCGGTGGGATAAAAAACATGAGAATATAGTTTGTAGTAAATGCAAGTATCTTGCAGCAGATATGTTCCATCTTTTCTGGTCCTGTCCTGTAATTCAAAGATTTTGGGGGAAAATTTCATTTTGGGTCACTAAAATCTTAAATCAACACTTTCAAGTAAATAAGCATGTAGTCTTTTTCCTAGCAAACCAGGAAGAAGTAGGTCCTAGCTATTTATTAATAAATACAATGATATTGCTCGGTAGGAAACTGGTATTAAAATATTGGCAGTCTAATAAAGAACCCAAATTTTCTGAATTTAAAAATGGGATAACATATCAAATGTTTCTAGAACAAGCCTCAGTACAGGCACAGATAGATAATAATATCAGGTTCTTTTTAAACAATTTGGGGATTTTTATTAAATCTTTAGATCAGGAAACTCAAAAATTGATCCTGCAGCCATTTAAGAACTCTCTTTTCTTATTGGAAGCTAACCTTAGAGGTGAGTGGCTGCTTGCTTGAAAGATTATGGTGGAAGCTGGTAGGGGAGAGGGGGGGGGGGTTGTGTGCTTTTTTTTTTTTTTTTTTTTTTTTTTCTTCTCTCTTCTTCTTCTTTTCTTTCTCTTCTCTGTGTGTGTGTTAGATAGGATCTAGAGTATATAGCATTAATGGAGATCAGAGTTTTGGTAGGGTTTTTATGCATTAAGAAAAACTGCCAGGTCAGAGCCGTCTTTTTCTTTTCTCGAGTGGTTAGGTGAATATCTTCACCCACTTAAGGTGTCTTTTTATTTCTAAGCGAGATTGTATTCTGTTTTGTATTAACGTTTACTTTTGGAAGTATTTTGTTATCTGCTTTTTTGTTGAAATCACCTATTGTTAATTGTTTATTTTTCTTGGCAAAATAAAAAGATAAAAAAAAATAAAAAAATAAACAACTTTCCCATTTTAATTTTATCATCAAATTTGCTTTGTTCTCTTGGTATTCTGAGTTGAAGGCTAAACTTAGGTAGGCTCATATGCTAATTGCTCAGCCCTTGAAGGGCGTCTCTTATCTCAGTGCATTTTATTAGCTTTTTGCAGTTAGATATCTATATGGCACATGTGAACTAGAGCTAAATCCAAGGGAGTGACCACAACGTTATGAGTCAGCACTAATTGGCTAAAATGCAAGTCTGTCAAAAGAACTGAGATAAGGGAGCAGTCTGCAGAGGCTTAAATACAAGGTAATCACAGAGGTAAAAAGTGTATTACTATATCAGTGTTGGTTATGGTTTTAATGGGTTATAAAAGGGATTATCTATCTTTTTACCTAATAAAAATTTTCAAGTAGAAAGCCCCTTTCACACGGAGTAGTAGGAACAAGCATAACTTGATAGTAGGTACACGAGCAGTTCTTTATTCAGCTCAGATGCAATAAAACAAAAATTGGTAAAGCTGAAATGCGGCTACTGATCATAGTTTCCCCACAAACCGTTTCAGAGTGTCCTTTCTTAAGGGACACTTAAGTCAAAATAAACTTTTATGATTCAGAAAAAGCAGCAGTTTTAAGACACTTTCCAATTTACCTCCAATATCACAACTTGCAGAGTCTTTTTATATACACACTTTCTGGGTAACAAGATCCTACTGGACATATGCACAAGCTCACAGGGTATATGTATACTAGTCTGTGATTGGCTGATGTCCGTCACATGATACAGGGAGACAGAAAATGGGAGAGAAAAAATACATTCAGAGTAGGTATTAAATCATTGTCTTTTTATTATGCACTTCTACTGCATTGAGTGGTCCTTTAAAGTAACAGTATACCACAGCCCTGGCTGATGCAAGACATGTTTTTCTTTGACAAGTTAGTAAAGCCTCTAGTTTTCAAATGTAATTTACCTTAAAAGGGACACATAAAATGTTTTATTTCATAATTCAGATAGAACATGCAATTTTAAGCAACTTTCTAATTTACTCCTATTATATATTTTTCTTCGTTCTCTTGCTATCTTTTTTTGAAAAAGGCCCATTTTTGGTTCAGCACCTGGGTAGCGCTTGCTTAATGTAGCCACCAATCAGCAAGCAGTACCCAGGTGCTGAACAAAAAATGGGCCGGCTCCTATGCTTACATTCCAGCTTTTTTATTAAGAAAAAATAGCAAGAGACTGAAGAAAAAAATTATAAAAGGAGTAAATAACATTGTTTAAAATTGCATGCTCTATCTGAATCATGAAAGAAACAAAATTGGGTTTTGTGTCCCTTTAAATCAGCTCATATTGAGGGAAGACGTTCTTTGAGTGAGCTCTCTGCTGTATTTTAAATTATATAATGGATTGAGCCTAATAACTGAATTTTTTAAGATATTAAGGAAGGCATTCCAACAGTGAAGATCTGGGGAGGTATGCAGCATAGAGAGACTGTCTAGAAACTCCTTTCTGCCCTACATTCTTCAGCGGAGTAAACAGCACCCGGGGACTCACTATTCCATTACCTGAGACCGGCGCTCACAACAACGAGATCCCTGCTTTGGGGCCAAACTACTGCAGTGCTGCCTAACTCCGGAGGGTTGGGGCTCCGCTCCAGAGTCATTACAGGCAACCGTAACACAAAGTCGGATCTCGGTCGGCCCTACAGTTGGAAACAACGCGGACCCTGCTCGCCACTTGGGAGTACTAGCTCCTCAGCTGATTCCATAGCGGCCTAACGATAGCTTCTAGGTGGAGACTTACCTGATCTGGCTTGATTCGGGAGCCGCATCTGTGGGGAGCGTTTCATCGGGCAACTGCAGAGGCCTTTGATCTGAAGTGCGCAATTACTTTTAGGCGCAAACATCCGCCATCTTGTATCTCTCACAGCCGCATCTTACAGAGATTCCCCAAACTGTCAACATTGGTTTGCAGAGGCAAAGGGCAAGACTGGCTTTTTTTTCCTTTCTCCCTATACATACCCTAAATGGTATGCCAGCTGACACAGACACCTCCTTCAGTTAATACTGCAGCTGTAACAAGTAAGGAGAAACTTTTACTGAGACTGATACACACTGATAGACTGCTCTCTCTCCCCTCCATTTCCTGCTGAACGGTGTGTCAGCAGGTCATATCCCAATGCCCCTATCTGTCTTCGTCCAGTGAGGACATTTGCCCTGGGGAGGAGAGACAGGTCATTCAGTTTCACTACCAAAGTGTACATCTCTATATATCCAGATAGGAGGAAGCTGCTGATCTGGAAAATGGAATGACCATCTAGAGATGCTTGTTTGGGCAGTCTGACAGAAATACAATGTGATTGCTATTAAAGGAAGAGAATGTTTTTCTTTTTCTTTCTTTTTGTTCACAAAACACAACCCTTGTTTTTTTCAAATTGATCTCCAACCATGCTTCTAAATATGAGTTCTACATACTGAAAGAGGCAATGCAAGTAGAATGAGTGAAGACTTCAGATGAGTGAAAAGTGAATAGCTGCTCAATAGTTATGGTTGGGCATATTTAACTAGCTAGTAGAGGTTGAGGGAGCTGCCTGTCTTTTTTTTTTTTTTTTTGTCTTTTTATTGAAATTGAACGGTAGAGGAGACTGAATTTATATCTCCACGCAGAAGATTAATTAATCTAATCACAATACAGTGCTTACCACTATTGTTGCAATCACCATGTCCACCAGGAAAGGTGCCAAAAGTGATAAGGGGATGAAGCCCTTATCTGTGGATACATTTTTCAAAACATCCAGAATGCCTAAATCTCAAGCTCAGTTCACTGCTGAGGCAGAGGAGGATATGGAATCTGAAAATGAGGTAGGCTCTGAAGATATGACCCCTGTGAGCAGGGCGGATCTCCAAACCTTGGTGTCTAAACAAGACATAACTTCCAACTTTGAAAAATTGTGGGAGAAAATGGACAGTTTTCAAGCAATGGTCACCAGCAGTCTTACTGATATTAAAAATGAGATCTCAGAGTTAGGGAACCGTGTTGACTCATTAGAAACTGCTACAGATGAAATGGGTGAAGAGGTCTCTGCAACATCACAATCTCTGGCATCCCAACAACAAACAATAATGGAACTGGAAGAGAAAATAGAGGATATGAAGAATAGAAGTAGACGGTCTAACATTAGACTCAAAGGAATCCCTGAGACAATAGGCCCTGAAGATCTTCACAGCTACCTCCAGCAACAGTTTCATGCTATCTTAGGGACATCAATGGACTCTGAGTATCCAATAGAAAGAGCTCATAGAGCCCTTAGACCTAAACCTAAGCCTGATCAACCCCCAAGAGATGTGATCATTAAGCTCCTAGAGTTCCCTGATAGAGAAAAGATACTGTTGGCAGCGAGACAAAATCCCAAATTCAAGTTCCAAGGAAATATAATCCAATTTTTCCAAGACCTCTGCGTTAAGACCCTTCAGAGACAAAATGCTATTCGACCACTTACTCTCCTTTTAGGGAAGAATCATATCCCATACAGATGGGGCTTTCCCTTTGAATTATATGTAGTGAGAAATGGCAGAACAGCTACTATCAAGACAATAGAGAAGATTTCTGACATCTGTAAATTTCTGGATCTGGATCCACCTGATACCTTGGTTGGAGAGACACCAACACACCCATCTGACTTATCCCAACTTCGGGCAAAGCCCCAAAGGGTAAAATGGAAGAAAGTCACTAAGAAGAAAAATAAATCTTGAAACTTAAAGATAGGAGACACATGACCTGTGAGAGGGTACCTTTACTCTCTAACGCGGATTCTGGGAATTCTCCAAATCTACTAACCCCCAGGATGACAGAGGGGTCACTCAGGTACTAGGTCTCACGTAATTTTGAAGGTCCTTCACTCATTAATGGTTGTATTATGTTAAAGTTTCTGTTCAGACTGCATGTAAGACATATATTGTGTTTGTTTTCACACAAGTGTAGTCACTGGTTATGTCAATGTCAGTTATTATTATTTGTGTTCTTGTTTACATTTTTATCATATAGATTTTTGAAATACTGTACAATGATTTTATGCTCATCAACAATTGTTGAGTTATTGAGATGCTGGAGATTTATAGTGAAATTAGGGCTCCTAGGGCAGGGGGTGGGAGTACTACAATTATACTTTCTATAGACAACACACAGCCAACTTACCTTATGTTGTTTAAGTCACCTCAGAGTCTTATTTCCAAGGGTTGGAAGAGAATGATACATAGATACACCCATGATAATGACTCTACCTAAGATTGTTCTGGTCTCGCATAATGCGAGGGGTCTAAATACCGACATAAAAAGAAGGAAAGCCATGACAAACTATAGACGGTTGAGGGCTACTATTATTTACCTTCAGGAAACCCACTTCCTTAAGAATACCATTCCAAAATACTGGGCAAAAGAGTATCCAATGCAATTTCACTCTACCCTAGACTCAAAAAAGAGAGGAGTTTCTATTTTAATACATTCCTCTATACCATTCACACATAGAGAAACAATATCGGACAAAGAAGGCAGATACCTCTTAGTTTTTGGGTAAATAGGGGAGGTAGAGGTGCTCATGTGTAATGTATACGCTCCTAATGAGCAACAAGATACATTTTTCAACACTATTTCCAACTTGCTGACTGGCTGGTCCAGGATGCGGATATTTTTGGCAGGAGACTTTAATATTGACCTTCAGTCCCTGACAAAACAAACACCTACTGTACAATCCAAAAAAAGACAACAACAAAGAGTAGTTGCTAAAAATATTCTGGGACTACTTGACCAACACACTTTACATGACACCTGGCAGGCGTTGAATGGGAGGACTGGGGACACTACCTTTTATTCATCAGCTCATAACAGTTACACGAAGATAGACTATGTGTTTACCAGCCAGATTTTACAGCCAGCAATACAATCCATAGATATTTATCCATGTGTGTGGTCAGATCACTCAATAACACATCTTAGCTTTGGCGACCTATCGGACCCAAAGAGGATAAAAACATGGACATATGACTCATTCTGTATTAAAAATCCAACTAACAAGGGGGGGCGGAGCCGGCCGTCATGAGTAATGGCCGCACATTAGTGTGAGCTCCGGTTGCCGATGCCCATAAACGCCTAAGAAAGTGGACATATCAGCAGCAGAAATCACATAACCACTTAGGAACAAGAGTGGCATAACCGCTAGACAGCACAGAGGAACTTGGGAGCATAAGTGTGGAGAACACAAGCGCACCTGGTAATGAGACCTAGCGCATAGTCGCCATCTTAACACGCCTGCCTACAAACTAAACGGCGCTTGCACAGACAAGACAGCTGCCGCAAGGAAACAGCGATGATCACAGGCACTGCGATATTGCCACTTAAATGTAAGTGACCAATACTTAATACTGGAGTGTATGATAGCAGAAGTGGGGCATTTGGGAAACGCCCTGGGAAACCACGCGGCGGGACATTGGGGCAGTAGAAAAAAAGGAAAGAGAGACCTTACTTACAGGGCCCTTATCCACACTAAGATGCCTCATATAAGCGCTAATTAGAATGGAGTTTAATAGTACTACCTCTACACACACAACAGCACAAATGTGAACTGGTCTATCCTGACATGATCACAGCCCACATGGTGGGGGAGAATTAATAACACGCCACAGCACTATCATTTAAAGAGACACTGCACTAATAACTACCTTTGCTTGTGGTAAACTTGCCCTGAGGACAATATAATAGCCACTTAACAAAAAGAGATAGAGATGTCCCCAAAACGGATATCAAAAACAGGAAAAGACATTAAAAAACCTACAACGACAAGCACTACAGTGAGCTCCTTTTTTAAAATGTCAGATCCTCCACTGCCTGCTCTATCCACAGAATCACAACAGCCTACGGTATCCTCATCAGATAGGGCAGATAGCGATACGGAGGGACAGGTTCAACTCTCGAAGGCCTTTCTGGCTACTATACCTTAGAAAAATGATCTAGATAATATTGTAGTAAAGGTAAGGGAATGCATCAAAGAAGAAATGGCAAGCTTAAAGAGAGATATTACTGAAGTGGGCAACCGAGTAGAGGCCTTGGAGGAAGATGTGGAATACAACCAAACTGAAATATCCACACTACAAACTACCATTTAGACTCATGACATGCTAATTTTACAGTTACAGGACAAATTGGAAGATCTGGAGAACAGAGAGCGTCGCCAGAACTTACGTATCAGGGGAATCCCAGAATCTGTTCTACCAAACACTATACCTGAATACCTCATGGGCCTGTTTTCATCACTTTTAGGACCTACAGCTGACATGGACATGGGTATTGATAGAGCTCATAGAGCACTCCGGCCCAAACCTGCCGACCAAGCACCACCACGTGACGTGGTCCTCAAACTTAAAAATTACCTGACTAAAGAAGAAATTCTTAAAGCTGCAAGACAGGCCAAAGAAATCACCTTTCAAAATCACCATCTACAGATATTTGCTGATTTGGCACCCCGCACTCTCCAACGATGCAGAGAATTCCAGCCATTAACATCTCTGCTTAGAGCGAAAGCTATCACATACCGCTGGGGATTTCCATGCTTTCTCAACATCGCTTGTAAGGGCGAGAAATATATTTGCAAAACACCAGAAGATATTCCAGATACATGTGCTGCACTGGGAATAGATCCACCACCCTCGGTGGCACCAGGAGAGAAACCAGCCTTTACTGGCCCAGCACATCCTTTAAGACTACCGAAACCACCGTGGCAACAACAGTGCATCAAGAAAACCAAGAAAACACAAGAAGATCAAAGTTCGGCTGCTACCTGAAAGCACAACTCAACAAATGGGTGAGATAGTTTCTTGTTTGGTGCAGATGTCAGCTCAGCTGTACATTTAACTTAATGGGCTGTACAGTTCCTGACAATGACTTCCTTGTTTAAAAATTATTCTGTTGACTCTTAATGACTATTAGTTTAAACTGGATTGTCCAGACCTATACCAGCTTTTTACTATAACATTGGGATAGGCTGTTCTACCCCTATTGTGTGACATTTCATGTCAAAAGGTTTGTTTGAATTTATATTATTGTTTTGTTGTTTGTTTATTGTTTATCTTTATCAACCACAGATAATTGCCGCACTGTTCGAGTACAGGTATGATATTACCACAATACTGTTTGAAATACTTATATGTATATATGTTTATAACAAGCTTAGAAATGATGGACTCTCAGTCTTACCCAACATATATCAACCTCTGACTTGGTGTGAATAATGTCAGCTCAGAAACAGATTAGATTCATGACACAAAATGTCAGAGGATTTAATAACCCTCATAAGAGACGAGTTGCTTTCGCTGACATTGTCCATAAGCAAATTGGAATTTTATTCTTACAGGAGACACATTACTTAAAAGATCAAGAGCCTAAGTTTTTTGCAAACTCATACCCCATCCATTATCACAGCAGCCACTCAGACAAAAAGATCTCGGGGGTCAGCATTTTAATCCACAAGTCTTTAGCATTCCATGTACAACGAGTAGAAAGAGATAATGAAGGGAGATTTCTGGCTATACTGGGATTACTGTATGACAAACCTGTTACACTAGTCAACATTTACGCTCCCAACACCCATCAAGCATCCTTTATCCGCAAGATTTCCAATAACATTCTAGCTTTTTATAAAGGGTCATTAATCATTGGAGGGGACTTTAACACACCATTGAACCCGTTATTAGATAGCTCCACTACACAATCCCAACTTTCGAAAAAAGCGCTTAAATCTATTAAAGATGACCTGACACTCTTAGGAGTACATGACCCATGGCGTATCCAACACCCCAGAGGGAGAGACTTTACCTTTTATTCTGCGCCTAAAAGTTCCCACTCACGCATTGACTATATCCTCATAGACCATATAGCTATTACATCAGTCATACACACTGATATTTGCCCCACCGCCTGGTCAGACCATTCAGCAGTCATCTGCACCACTCACTGGTCATCCCTTCCTTTCAAACCTTACCAATGGCGCTTTGATGATGCCTTACTCAATGATACCCTTATTTTACAACAAATAGAAACATCATTAAGTGAGTACTTTTCCATTAATAGCACCCCAGATACTGCCCCATGCACTATCTGGGAAGCCCACAAGTGCTTCATAAGAGGCGAGCTGATAAAGATTAAGGCAACACAATCCAAAAACCATAAAATGCATCACCAAGACCTCACAGACAAATTTCAGCAACTTGACAGGTCATATAAACAGAGTCCCCAAGATGACTTACTGAAGTCTCAAAGAGAACAGGCTAAAAACAAATTGACAACATTCTTGGAGCACTCAGCCCACACACAAGCTATGAAGTTAAGACAGCGATTTTTTATTGAAGGTAATAAACCTGGTAGGCTATTAGCCAGAGCGCTCAAAGTTAGACAAGCGACACACTTTGTTAACACACTACAGGATGCAAATAAGGAAAACACTGTAGAATCCCATAAAATAGCTGAAATATTCAGAGACTATTATTCCACCCTTTATAATTTGTTTCCTAACAGAAATATAGAGGAACATCAGGCACACTGCCTCCAATATTTGGAGCAGGTGACTGTACCTGCTATCCCATCAGATGACCTAGAAACCCTTGCCTCACCGATCAACTCTGAGGAGATTAGTGCTGCTATACACTCTCTAAAGATAGGAAAGAGTCCAGGCCCAGATGTACTAACAAGCTCCTACTATAAAAAGTTTAAACATTTATTAATACCGCAAATGCTTGCAGTTTTCAATCAGGTTGACCGAATGTCTGCATTCCCACCCTCTATGCTTGAAGCGATAGTAACGGTTATACCAAAACCGGGTAAAGATCCCACAGCCCCTTCAAACTACCGCCCAATCTCGCTTCTAAATGTAGATGTGAAGATCTATGCAAAGATCTTAGCTACTAGACTCAATAAACTCCTACCCTTGCTTATCGACCCAGACCAGGTGGGATTCGTGCCGCAGAGAGAGGCAAAAGATAATACTGTAAAGGTCCTTCATTTAATATAATATGCTATAAATCATGACATACCCTCCGTTTTACTCTCGACTGACGCTGAGAAAGCCTTTGACAGACTAGACTGGACTTTCTTAAATTTGACCTTAAAGAAATTCGGCTTCCCTGACAGTTTTATCTCAAAAATATTTGCCCTTTATTCAAAACCGACAGCTAAAGTTAAGGTAAATGGGATCCTATCCACCCCATTTCCAATCCTAAATGGCACTAGACAGGGTTGCCCATTATCCCCTCTATTATTTGTTTTGTCCATGGAAATCCTAGCAATAACTTTACAAAGTAATCCCAATATTCACGGACTCACCATAAACTCCACTCCTCATAAGCTTGCGCTATACGCTGATGATTTATTGTTAATTTTAACACGCCCAAATACTTCTCTCTCTGCGGTGCGGAGCTCCCTTGAAACATTTGGCCATTGTTCCAATTATTCGGTAAACCAAAATAAGTCAGATGCTCCCCATCAACTTAACTAGCTCAGACATACAAAAACTTACATCACAAGTACCCTACCAAATACAGCAATCTGCTTTAAAATATTTAGGCATTTATCTTACAGGTGATAAACAGAAATTAATCGATCTAAATTATGAAGCCCTAATGACCAAGGTTTGCGGAGATACCTCCCTATGGTTACATAAACAAATATCCTGGCTTGGAAGAATTGGAGTAACCAAGATGACTATCCTCCCTAAGATACTTTATCTGTTCCAAACCCTCCCCATACCTCTCCCGGAAGCATATATTTCTAGACTGCAGAAGGTGCTGAACTCCTATATCTGGAGAAAGCGCCCACCCAGAGTGAGTAGATCTACCCTCTACTTACCAAAAAATTTTGGAGGTTTGGGGGTCCCAGACTTATCCAGATATCGTAATGCAATATTTTTAAGAAGAGTGATAGATTTGTGTACACTCCCCATAAATCATAATAGACTCTGGGTGATACTGGAACATGACCTTACCAATTCAGCACAGTTAGGAACATACTGTTGGCAATCTAGAGGAAACCAACCATCACTAGTTAAAGATTATCCAATCATAAAAGAAACATTTGATGTCTGGTTTAACGTACTGCATAGATATCCACATATATCCACGATCCCTTCCCTCTTGACAACTGTGTTATCCAATGCTGACTTTCCTATAGGGATACCATTGACACCGAAATTACCGAGTGGACTGGAAGGCTTACTCCCATTATACTCTCTACTTGAAGAGGGTAAACTGCTCTCAAAACAACACCTAGAGGAATTAGAAGTCACACAATTCACGTACTGGTTTAGATACCTTTAACTTAGTCACTTTGTTGACTCTCACAAACTCAAACATCAAATTACAAGAGAGCGTACCACACTTGAGAAACTATGCACTCAAGACTCCCCACAGACACACATCATCTCCTTCCTATATCAACTCCTAATTACTCCTTTTGATACTTTACACACTTCAACAGTCACTTCCTGGCACAAAGAACTTCCTTACACTCTTACAGAACAAGAATGGCTAAAGATCTTCCAGAACACAGCTAGATCCGCACATTCAGCAGCCCTACTGGAAACAAATGATAAATTCCTACTCCGCTGGTATCTTACCCCTCACAGGTTGAAATTTATATTCCCCGAAGCATCTGATAGATGTTGGAGGAAATGTGCAGGAAAAGGAACCCCTTTCCACATATGGTGGGAATGCCCCAAGATAGTAGACTATTGGAGGAGTATTAATACAGAGATGAGTAAATTACTGAATTTTAACATTCCATTAGACCCCTTGGTATACTTGTTTCATACTATCCCTAAATTCCCCTTCAAGCAATACACGTCACTTTTCCAATTAGCCATATGTAGTGCGAAACAAGTCATCCCTAGACTTTGGAAATCAGACACAGAACCAACAGTAGCTATGTGGATAGCACAGATGACAATTAATTTATCATTAGAAAGATTTTATTACTACACAGTAGGAAGATTAGATTATTTTGCAGAAATTATGTTCTTTTGGGACTCCTACTACCATCCTAGAGCCGAGGAGAGGGGAGATCTGCAGGAATAGGCTTGTGTGCTAATGAAATGTAAATGCAATACAGCTACATACTGACCCATATTGAAATTTATCTTGCAGAACTAATTGTCTCACTGTTAAAGATAAGAAAACTGCAGATAAATAATCTTGTAAGCAACTTGTTGACGTAATAATCTGAGTCTATTAGCCTCTGAATGTCTCTTAATGTAGTTATGTGGTACTATACCTCGATGTTACAAACAATTTTGGGAAATTTGAACTCTGAAAGTAAACACAAATTGATGGACTCGAACAGAAATGCGAATATGACAAAGCAGTAATTTTATATTCTGTGGAAATTCTTTGAATTATTTTGATTGTTAGTAATTTTCTTTTTGTTTCATTGTTGTTATATAATTTTTTGAAACATCTAAATAAAGAAAAGATTAAACTAAAAATCCACCTAGCAAAAACAAAAAATACTTAAAAATTTAGGAGAATATTGGCAGATTAATGTAGATTCCACGGGGAATCCTATCATACCCTGGGCAGCGCATAAGACAGTGATTAGATTAATTAAAGAAAAAGTACTATATAAAAAACAAAATGATCTTCTCATAAAACAATTATATTCGGAAATAGCTTCCTTAGAGAAGTCACATAAATTCACTAAATCAAAGGTCACACTAACACAGCTTACTAATAAAAGACAGAACCTACAATCCCTATTAAACGAGCAGTCTATAAAAGCTGCACAAAGATTGAAAACAAATTATTTTATCTTTGCTAATAAGCTTGATAAATATCTAGCAAAAAAAAATAGGGATAATTATCACGCCCTCTCCATACCATATATTCAGAACTCTATCGGCCAAATGACTTCACATCCTCAGGAAATCGTTAACACATTTGCCCAATTCTATGGTGAGTTATATGATGGTACTAAAGTGCAGCATAACTTTGCGACGCAGAAAATATTTGACTCTTTCCTACAGAAAGCAAATATGAAACCAACAACTGAAAAAGATCGGGCAACCCTAAAATCACCCATGCAGAGGTGCTGGCATCTATTAAAGACCTCAAGCTGGATAAAGCCCAAGGACCCGATGGGTTCCCAGGGGAATATTATAAGGCATTTAAAGATATTTTGATACCCCACATGGTAGTATTTGCAAACCATATTTTGGAGGGAAGAGAGATACCTGCGGATCTTCTCCGGGCCAAGATAGTGGTAATACCGAAACAAGGGAAAAATCCTCACCTATGTGCTAGCTATAGGCCAATTTCTATTATCAGTCAAGATTTAAAGATAGTAACGAAAATATTGGCCAATAGATTGAAACATATTTTACCTTCTGTTATACATCCCGATCAAGTGGGATTTGTTAAGGATAGGGAAGCCCCGGATAATATCCGCAGAATGGTGTCGGTGATAGACTTTCTCCGTGATCGGGGAGTGCCTTCTCTGATCCTATCTTTGGATGCGGAGAAGGCATTCGATAGGGTTGATTGGCAATATATGTTAACATTACTGACAGCAATGGGTTTTGAAGGTAGATTTCTAAAGGCTATTAAAGGCTTATACTCAATACCCACAGCCCATGTCAGAGCCATAGGACACCAGTCAGAAAGTATACACATCCTTAATGGGACGAGGCAAGGCTGCCCACTCTCGCCTTTAATTTTTGCATTGTGTATTGAGCCGTTGGCTGCATATATACGCAAGTGCCCAGACATAACAGGATTAGAGATAGGGAAGATACATCATAAAATTACCCTGTTTGCGGATGACGTGCTACTTACTATTTCGAACCCATTGAAATCGCTACCCTACGTATACCAAGCAATACAATTATTTTCTCAGATATCTGGCTATAAAATGAATGCTGACAAATGTGAGGCGCTCCCTTTATCTATACCAAGACACACCATGAAATTAATTGAGGCAAATTTTGATTTTAAATGGGTATCAGAAGGATTAAAATATCTAGGGATAAAACTGACAACGTATTCCTCAAAACTGTACGCAGCAAATTACACTCCCCTGTTTAAGACTATCAGATTGGATCTAGGAAAATGGGATTCTCCTGGTATGGGAGATTGTCTGCTGTTAAAATGACAGCCCTACCCAGAATTTTATATTTATTCAGAGTGCTCCCAATTAAAATTAACACTCTAGACTTAGATAATCTACAGAGAGATATACATAGATTTCTGAGAGATAACAAACATCTGAGGATCCCACACTATATTTTAGCTAGACACAGACAATTAGGAGGGGTGGGTGCCCCTAATCTGCACGATTACTATACAGCACCGAGATTGGCCCAAAATTCTATACTAGGTAGACAACAGACCGATGTGCTTTGGCCTGTCTTGGAGGCAGAATTGGTGGGGCAAGATACACCAGACAGTATTCTCTGGAACGTTGAGATATACAAAACCCACAATACATACCAAAATAGAACCACACAGCTGACTAGACAGCAATGGGCATCATCCCGTCAGTTATGAAAATTATTTCCCACACACGCTTTGATTATACCCTTAAAATATATAATAAATGAAGAATTCAAACACCATATCAAGAAATGGGAAAACAAAGGGTTATATAGGGTGGCAGATATGCACCTTCGTGGTAAACTACTGACATTCACCCAGCTTCAACAAAAACTGGAACCCCTCCCACTACACTGGTTTCTATATCTCCATAATCTATAATCTCAGCCGTACGAACATACTTAGATAAGAACAAAGTAAACGGCAGACTGACAAATCTGGAACATTTATGTACAACACTCACTAGACCCTAGAGAGCAATTTCTAGACTATATATTTCTATTCAGGAAGACAAAATCCACTCTAAAGCCTCATTAATGCTAAAATGGGAAACCGATATAGATAGAGAATTTGAAACGGATAGATTGAACGAAATACTTCACCAGGCTAGTAAAGGACTTATTAGTGCTGAACTAAAAGAGAATATATTAAAAACGTCCTTCAAATGGTATTTGACACCGACAAAGACAGCCAATATGGTGAAAGGGAGCTCTAATTATTGCTACAGAGGCTGTAGGGTACTTGGATCATATTTCCACATGTGGTGGGATTGCCCTAAAGTCAATAGAATATGGCAAGAATTGTCTACATTATTGAGTACAGTGTTAAATGAACAGATCTCTCTCCCTCCAGCTCAAGCATTATTACATGAAAGCATCCCAAGGCTAAACAAATATATAAACACTTTTGTCAGAATTTTATGCACTACAACGAGAATAGCCATTATCAAGTATTGGAAGACGGAAATACCGTCGTGGACAGAGGTATTAGCTAGAATTCAGATGGTATACTTGATGTATGAGTCTGCTGCATTCGTACAAGATACAGGGTCTATGTTCCAGAAGGTTTGGTTTTATTGGATAATAGAAAGCAATAAAAAAAATTAGGACAAATGCTATATAAAAAGGTGTTAGGAGGATGTGGATAGATTATAATATTTCATTAGAAAAAGAAAAGGGCAATAGGAGTGAGGACTGGCAGACTCAATTAAACCTTACAAAGGAAAAGTTAGATGAGGAAGCAATTATTAGATACAAAGCCGATATAATGTACAGTGACAAAATGTAACTCAATGTTTTTTTTGTGTATTCTTTTTATTAGTTTAGTTTGTTTATTTTTATTATGTTGTTATTAAGGTTAACGTTATACTGGGTTATTGCCCCCCACATTAAGGTATTCCCTATAGAGGGTAAAATATCAGTTGCAATATGGAGAAATTGCTAAAGGGAAAATATATTGAAAATGAGTAACTCCTCCACACTTTTTGAAGAAGACTATAACAACGTCATTGCTTAAGGTTTAAGACGGAAACAATATCGACTTCTTCATGAAAACACCTGGGAAATATCGTATATGGACTCCTAAGAGACTCAATAATAAAAGAACTCTTCTGGAGTGGGAAATATCTCACCTAGAGGTATGTCTATATAATTAAGATTCTGTACTTAGATGTATGATATATTCTTATGGTAAAATGTATGTGAATTTCCAGATGTTAATGGAGGAGAGCGGTTAATAAAAATGATTTAATCTAAATCAGCACATATTAGGAAGGTGTCCTAATTTTTTCAGCGCATTAGAAATTATAACAAAATTTGTGTCATGTGTTATGGATTGACTTGGTAGCTCTTTAATTGTTGCATTATGATATCAACAAACAAACATAATTATGTCACTATGTGTCCAGCTGCAAGTAGAACATGCTGTGATCTGAGATGTCATCGCAAAAAATGCAGCATATCTGCATATAGGATGGGACACATGCAGGAACTGTTAGCACTTTCACTTTGCAGCCCTGCTCCACATTAGACTGTTCTTATCAAACAACTATGCTCTGGCTGCAATGTGTAAGTTTTCCTTAACACAGTACATCCAGAGCAAAGTGCTGTTTGAAGAGAACAGTCAAATATGGAGCAGCGCTGCAAAGCAGCATTGCATTTATTGTTGACTGGCTCTCAGGGAGTTTTTCAACCCCGCCCCCAGCCTTTCCCGGGCTGCACAGCTGTGACTTCTGAATGCAAGATGTTCTCATTAGCAATGCACCTTTATTATAACATTTCTACCTTTTAATTATGTGATGTTAGACCAAGAGAAAAGGAAAAAATTATTCAAGATATTTTAAAAACTTAGCAGTTTTTTTTTGCATCTAATTTGCAATGCAATTTTCAACTGCTGCACTATATTCTAAAAATTGCTTTACTCTCCAATTAATAAACACAATGCAATTTTATGCCAAAATGACCTGCAGAATTTTTTTCACTAAAAAAAAAATAAAAAAAAAAATCTCATCACAGAAAATGAAGAAAAGTCCTGTCTCTGAGGTGTCCAGGTCATTGGTCTCTTTGGCAGTGTCCTACACAGTCCCTTCCCCAGTATGGAGGATGACATTGTGTCCTTTTCCTGGAGACGGGTTTTAGTACATCTTCAGCTGGGCAATGAGAAACCCAAAGTCCTTTTTATTACTGTTTGACAATTTAGCTGTAACAGTAATCAAGCACTGTTTTTTTAATGCACTAAGAATTTTGCATTTAAATACATTTGGAGAGAACAGAAGCTTTGCGTGTCATAACAATTTATATCTCACCCAATAAATTGCTTTCTTTCATGTCGATGAGTCCACAATCCATTACTCCTGGGAATTACCTTTCCTGTCACTAGGAGGAAGGAAAGATTCCCAAACCTCAGAACTACATATAAACCCTCCTACCTATATGGTAATCAGATTGACGAATAGCCAAGCAGTGAGAATGAAAAAAAGCAAAATAAATAGAGAAAATGAGGGGGGATGTGCCAGAGTGGGGTCTTGTGGACTCATCACCATGAAACAAAGGAATTTATTCGATAATATATAAATTATGTTTTCTTTCATATAGGTGAAAAGAGTCCATGATCCATTACTCTTGGTAACTAATACCCAAGCTGTGGCAGAGGCCACGAGTAATGGAAGAAAGAAAAAAAAAGGAGGGTTAAACATCCTGAAACCAAAAGAAAAAAAATATTTTTATATAATTTTATGAATGCAATCTAAAAATAGAAAACTAAGTCAAACAACTGCCTGAACAACTTTCCTACCAAAAGCAGCTTCAGATAAAGCAAAATCATCAAAATGGTAGAATTTAGTAGAAGTATGCAAGGATGACCAAGTCCTTGCAAATTTGTTTCATAGAGGCTTCATGTCACGCTGCTCCTCTGCTGTGGCCTTTGCCATGGACACAGGCACTTCTCCTGTTTTTTTAGGGATACGGCAGTGTAACTGCAGCATGGATGACATCATCATCGTCCGCCCTGTCTTTACTATAGCAACGTTCGGCAAATGCCGAGACCCAACGCCAGATAAATGCCCTGAGGTATGACGTGGGGCTCTGGAAAACGTCACGGTTTTGGGAGCATTAAGAAAATGCTCCCAAGCAGCGTCATAGGGAGCTGAGACGCTCAGATGCTTGCTCTTCTCACTCCCAGCGTTACCAGCAAGCTGGAAGCGCTGGGACTGACGTCATCTGAGCGTTCATCGAACGCCCAGCACCTCGCTTGGAAGCCTTCCCCGATCGCTCCAAGCGAACCTGGGCTCGCTGGAGGCGCTTGCCGAACATGGCTTATGTAAAGGCCTCAGTCTCTCTCACATGTGCTGCATATCTGTATGCTGAATTGCTGTATTGATTCACTGTTGCAGAACTCTGCCTGTTTTGACAACGCTGCTTGCCTTAACCCCTGAATTGCTTTACCGTTGATGAACTCTGCCTGTCTGACCATTCTATTAATTTATCCCTGAACTGTTATACTGCTGGATATCCTTTTGTTGCTATCTCCTGCCTGTTCCCAGTCCTTCTATTGGTTTACCCCTGAACTGCCATACTGCTGGATTATCTTCCTGTTGCCGCTGAGTACTGCCCTGCCTGCTGTGAGTACTGCTTACCTCATTTTACAAACTCTCTCTCTGCTCTGAGATATTTCCTATCATTCCACTTGACGCCAGGATAAGAAGACTACTGGCCAAGTTTGGTCTGATAGTGGAACATGCCACGAGCATTACATTATACTTGGGCCATGGACCCAAATAAGGTAGCAAATGCAGTTACTCGTCAGGGTCTGACGCTGGGAACACACACCGCACAATTGCAGAGTGTGGATTAAAAACTACAGGCTATAACCGCTTTGCTCTCACTGGTTGCTGAAAAGAACGCTGCTCCTGTTACCCAGCCAGTGCCTGCTGCTAGTGCCACAGCTCCTTCCCCTGCTTCTGGAAGTATACCCCGGATACCATTGCCTGACATGTATGATGGTACTACTGACTGTAGGGGTTTCCTGAATCAATGCAGGCTGCACTTTCACAATGACCCCCCACCTTCCAGTCTCATCAGTCAAAGGTCACTTTTATTATTTCCTTACTGAAAGACGAGGCACTGGCCTGGGTCTCTCCTCTTCTGGAACAGAGTGCTCAACTCCTGAACGATGCTGATGCCTTCACTTCTGCATTATCTTCTGTATTCGGGACCTCTGGCCGCACTGCTGCTGCAGAGTACTCACTCTGCAGCAGCACAATACGCCATCAAGTTTCGCACAATACGCCATCGAGTTTCGCACTTTGGCACTCGAGACCAGTTGGGATAGCAGTGCTCTCAAGGCGGCCTTTAGGACAGTTTTGCATGAACGCATCAAGGACCGGCTTACTTATTGTTATGTCCCTACTTCCCTCGATGAATTCATAGCACTTTGTATTACTCTGGACTCTCGCTTTCAGGAGAAACAAGCCGAGAGAGACAGCTCGTAGAATCCTTCCTCCCCGTCCTCCTACTCATCCGGTCTCTAGACCATCCTCTACCCCTTCAGCACCTCCAGTTACCTCAGTAGAGGAACCCATGGATCTCTCCTCCCTCAAACCCACAGAATCTGAAATACAGAGAAGGAGATTGAGATTGTTTCTACTGTGGTTCTAACTCACACCAGATAAAAAAACAAAAACGTTTTACTCTGCCGGGAAAAGTTAATGCTTAAAAGGACATGAAACACAATTTTTTTCCTTTCATGATTCAGACAGAACATACTATTTTAAACAACTTTCTAATTTACTTCTATTATCTAATTTGTTTAATTCTCTTGGTATCATTTGTTGAAGTAGCAACAATGCACTACTGGTTTCTAACTGATGGTTGAGCCAATCACAATCAATTATATATATATATATATATATATATGCAGCTACCAATCAACAGCTAGAACCTAGGTTCTCTTCTGCTCCTGATCTTTCCTAGATAAAGCTTTCAGCAAAGGATAACAAGAGAAGGAAGCAAATTAAATAATAGAAGTAAATTGGAAAGTTGTTTAAAATTGTATTCTCTGGACACACCTGTTTTGGAGGAGGAGCTTAGCACAGGTGGCTGAGCAAGTACACTCAAGTCCTAGAAGCTGTTGGTGGTTACTTACGCGCCAAGCCCTGAAAATTGGTGTAGCTGACGGACAGCAGGATCTAACGCTGCCGGAACAAACACAGTGGAACTTCACCTCACTGTGATAATATCCCCTTAGCCTGGGAAGTTCTGCAACTAAAGCAAATCAAGCATATAAATTGCTATAAAAGACTGCTTTCCTTTCCCCCCCCCCCTCTCCCAGGTCAATGTGAGAGAGGGGATTAACCCCAGTCAAAAAGGCTGCTGAACTGAGCCCGGAGAGACTACCTCTTCTTTCTGCTTCTGGGACTAACAAAATCTTCTGCGGACCGCCCCCTCACCTTCCAGATGGCAAGAAGAGCAGCGCACTTTTCATCGCTCCCCGAGAGGACCTCTGATTCTCCCTTTGAATCTCCTGACGGACCCGCATATGGATAGGGGATTGTCCTCCCTCACCGGTGCTGCGCGGGAGGAGGTAAGTTCTGTGCTGACCTGATTGAGAGGTTGGAGGAACCCTCTGTTTTCTTCGGTGCTGCTGTGAGGCTCTCTGCGGTTGATTGTTAGCCGGTCTCTTCCTCTCCCACCGGTGCTGTGTGAGAGGAGGCTGGCTCATCACAGGCTGAGTTAGATGGTAAAGTTGGAAGGCGGCCGTAAGAGAGGGGGTATTCAGCGAATTCCCTTGGAGGTAATTTTTCTCTGAGCTGCAGGGGAGGGAAAGATTGCTAAATTGCAGTATTGTCAAGATAACAGAAGGGAGTCGGGAGACAAGTTAAATCGTTTGGGAAAATCTGTAAAGAACTACACCTTATTGCAAACATAACCACAAAATAAAGAAAGGGGAAGAAGGAAGAGGGAGGAGAAGAGGAAGTAAGGAAAAGGGGGAAAAAATACATACAAAGTCCTTCATTTGAAAGCTTTAAGTGGACACATAATCGTTAACTCAAACTGGACACAAAATTGTGTCATTGTATCTTTTTTGGTTTCTTTTTTTTTCTTTTGAGCTAAAGGCTACAATGGTTGTATCAGTAATGAGCAGGGCTACGTAAGATAAAGGTGCCTTACTAAGAGTTGCACTGAGATTATACGATTTAGGGAGATCGATTGTATCTTTCCTTAGCTAAAAAATGCTTGTATATCTATAATATGCGTCTCAGAAACAACAGGCAAATGAGAGGTTAATTTTGTGCTAGCAGACACATTTATGTCTGCTATATTAAGGTTAAGGTATAAGAGAAGCAAGTAATTGGTACAAGGTTTATTGTTAAATTCAATTGTACAGAGCTGGAAGTATCAACAAGTTATTTGTCTCTGATATTATACTCAGAATCTGTCTGTAATTTAAACTCCAATAGTTAACACCTGTGGGAAAAACTTTTGCTTAAATGTTTTTTTTTTTGTATTATAATAAGATGTATCTGGAGAATAATAGATAAATACAATTCAGGGAAAATTTCCACAATATGTCTGGATAAAATAGTTCATAAGGTCTTGCATAGTTTTATTTTTGCTTAGCAATAATGATTTACTGAGACAGCTTACAAAGTGTTTAAAGAGTAAAACACTAATTCTAGATGAAATAACCTTAAATAAAGGCAATAGGCTGCCTCCTTCTCTCCCTTGGGTAATTCAAACTCAGTGAATAGAAGGAAGATTGAACCTTCGTTGAAAATGGGAATTTGGGCCGCCTTAGGTGAAGCTGCTTTAGAGTTGAGTACCGCCAGCACCTGGTAAAACAGTCCCAAAAGTTTTTTTTTCTTGATTAAATATAGTGGCACACATAGGCACATAAGGTAAAAAGCACCCACACAGCCCTGTATATGCATTAAGCATTCTTAGTCCACAAATATTTCTTTTATAAACTTTTTAATTATTAATTCTCATCCGGAGCACTTCCCAAAACTAATTAAAGGGACATTAAACACTAAATACATGCTAGATAGAATGATACATTCAAAGAAAAGATTAGTCCATGAGTAACATATATATGTATTTTTTTAAAGTTTCATTAGTTGTTTAAAAAGGGACAAAATAAGTGTAAAGTTTTAGTGTCTATAAAACACTGGGAGCTGCCATGTTGTAACTTGTGTTACCTTCTCTGCTGTGGCCAATTAGAGACAGTTATAAATAGGTCACTAGAGTGTGCAGCCAATGGTTGTGCTGTATTTAACAGTGTTCTGAACTTCCATTTCTAACAGGAACTGAAATGCTCACAATTTTAGAATGGAATTACAGGCAAAGAGGACAAAATAAATAATGAAAGTATATTGCAGAGCTGTTTTATATATACAATTTATCATTTTATAATACCATCTCAAAGTGTTTAATGTCCCTTTAAGTAACTTTTTCTTTTTTTCACACTGCACATGGATAGATTTCTTAATACTAAAACTCCTTCTCCAGGCATGGCGGGCAGACACAAAGATAACAAATCTAAAGGCATACCTGATAATGCAGCAGATTTACATCTTGCTGCAGTAAATCTAAATCCCATAAATGAGGTTGTGAACATTCAAAATTTAGTTACCAACATCTCAGAGGCTCTAACCCCTAAATTTGAAGCATTAAAAACTGAAATTAAAAATGATATTTTGCTACTCACTCAGGAAGTTAGACAATTCTCTACTAGACTGCAAGAGGTAGAGCAGAGGGTTTCAGACATTGAGGATCTAACTGTTGCACATAGCTCTAGTATAGAAGACACAAATATAAAAATTCAAAAAATGCAGATAAAACTAGAGGACCTTGAAAATTGGTCCAGACGGAATAATATCCGGATCATTGGTATACCAGAGGGTAAACAATATGAGAATTTAACCCTGTTTATAACAGAAACATTAGCTCAGTTACTTGAACTGCCTCGCACACCAGTTATAATTGAAAGAGCGCATAGAATAGGGCCACCTCAGACAGATAACAAAAATAATAAAAGACCTAGACCAGTAATAGCATGATTTCTAAATTATATAGACAAGGTTAACATACTTCAGCAATTTCGTAAAAAACAGCCCATTACTATTGGAGGAGCTAAAATACTTCTCTTTCAGGATTTCTCAGTAGAGACTTCTATAAAAAGAAGAGAATTGGCACCGACTTGTACAAAATATATACAGAGAGGGTACCGAGCAAATTTAATATATCCATCAAAGTTAAAGGTTTCTGTTAATGAAAATGTATATTTATTTTGACAATGTACAAAAGGCCAAAAACTTTTTATCTGAATTAGAACTTACAGCTTAGTTGGCCCCAAATGGGTGATTAGATATTTTTTTGAGATGCAGGATTATATAAGGATCCATCCTGGGCTAAGAGAAGGAGAGGGGTATCCATTCCCCCTTCTTTTTTTTTTTTTCTCCTCTCTCTCCTCTTCTAATCCTACTTACTAGACAAAAAATTAAGAGAAGATGGCAGATAAATTTAAATTAATATCTTGGAATGTGAGGGGTATTTCGACTCCTATAAAAAGGAAAGCTATTATCTCCCACACGAGAAAAATGCAAGCAGATATAGTGTTTCTGCAAGAAACACATCTAAGTACGGCAGAAACAATGAAAATCAAGGTTTCTTGGGTCAAAGAAGTAATTGCCGCGCCTATTATTAGGAGGAAAAGAGGGGTAGCTATATTAATAGGGAAAATAATTAAATTTGAAATTATACATTATAAGATAGATTTAGAGGGGAGATATGCAATGTTAAAATTTAAGATTGCCAAACAAACTTATACACTATGTAATATATATGCACCAAATGTTTTTGATTATGAATTCTGGAACAAATTGCAATCTAAAATACTCTCATACTATGAAGGTTATTTGATACTTGGAGGCGATTTCAATATGGCCCCACAACGTCCCTTAGATAGGCTAAGGCAGGGTCCTAAACAAGTAAAAAATAAAAGGGACAATTTAGAGATAAATATGTTTAAAAAAAATCAATCAAAATCTAGCATTAAAAGATATCTGGAGGATCCAGAACCCCAATACACGGGAGTATACTTGCCTATCTAAGGCACATAAAACGCTATCAAGAATAGATTTATCATTGGTAGATGAACGGCTATGCACAATGAAAACAAAAACGGGAATAACACCCATAATTCTATCTGATCACTCTCCTATTTTTTTGGAGATATATCTAAAAAGCCAGAAAAGTACAGCTGTGAGATTTAGTTTTCCCTATTAGCTAGCAAATGATGTAAAATTTAAAAGACATCTTAATGTTAAATTTAGAGAGTATGTTCATTTTAACTCTGATTATATTAACAGGCCTGATATATTTTGGGGTGCGGCAAAGGCAGTCCTCAGAGGGGAGATAACAGCATATGCGGCCATGATAGCAAATAAATTAAAAGCAAAAGAAGCAACTAAATGCGTGACTAATTCGTATAATCGCTATCTTCTAGAGAAATCACCTCTGAACTGGGCTAAGTATATTAGGGCTAAAAACGAAAGAGATGCTTTAATATTGTTTTTAGAAACACAAAGAGAATTGAGATTCCAAGCAAAATTATATAGATTTGGAAATAAATCTGGTAGGCTTTTAGCTAAATTAGTTAAGGGAGAAAAAAAATCACCATTAATTGATAATAGAGCTGCAACAACTAATCGGCATAATCGATAATAATCGATTATCAAAATAATTGTCAACAAATCTCATAATTGATTAGTTGGTTTGTGCACAGCACCAGCTGCTTTACTCCAATGAGCTCCTGCACATGGTATTGTGTAATATGGTTATACCCTTAGCCTAAAG
Source organism: Bombina bombina (assembly GCF_027579735.1). Classification (NCBI taxonomy): domain Eukaryota; kingdom Metazoa; phylum Chordata; class Amphibia; order Anura; family Bombinatoridae; genus Bombina; species Bombina bombina. The sequence goes on from NC_069500.1 coordinate 350,254,031, forward strand.
GACATCTACATTTTACTTTTCACTTTTTCAGGACAGTATAAGTTTCTTTTTAAGTTTACAACTACTCCTGTCTTATCTGCAACCCAGAAATAATAGGAGTCATTATTTGGATTGTTTATATTAAATCAGGTGATTTGGGACAATGCTTTGTATGATATAGTGCCAAGCTTATTATTTACAAGCCCTAGATTGATGGCATTTGTTATATAAATTGATGCCACTATTACATGTTTGCACAATTTTTAGCGGATCGCTTGCTATTGCTGATTATATATACTCTATTGATAAATGTGTAAGGCTGTGTCCTGTTACTGATATATTGGTGCCAATTTATCAACGTCTGTCCGACATGATACGCTGTAGCGTTTCATGCCCGACAGACATCGCTGAATGCCGACAGCGTACGCTGTCGGCATTTAACATTGCACAAGCAGCTCACCAGAACTGCTTGTGCAATGTTGCCCCTTGCAGATTCCCGCACAATCGGCTGCTTTCAGGGTGGTGTCAATCAGCCCGATAATTTAGGATCGGGCGTATTGCAGACCGTAGCCTCAGAGGCAGCGGACCAGTTATGGAGCAGCAGTCTTAAGAGCCAATTTTTATTAATTGGAATATGTACCAAATTCAACCTCTGTAAGTATATATCTGTTATTTTAAGAGTGGACTAGATATTTTTCCCCTAACATTATAGCTGGTTGTTTATCATTGCATATAGATATTTAAGATATGTTTATGTCAGAATGAAGTCCAGGCTTACTTTGTTAAGAGGTCCCTTGCATTGGTGGAGAGCTAGCAAAGATAAATAGCCCACCTTGGTGAAATTGGCAAAACCATACTTATGCATCGCAGGCACCTCAACACCATCTGAGCGCTTGTCCTCTGCTGCAGGCAAAATAGCTTGCAAAAAAAGTATGCCAGCCTCAGCCAGGAGCATGTGCACATATAATAACATTTTTGCATTTCAATGCAAAGTTTCTGAAAGAGTGAATAACAGAATGTTATAAACAGTGGTAGTCTACCTATTACTAGTTCTCTCTCTTTTCAAACTGTTTGTGGATTTGTTTTGCTTGATTATAAAAATTTGTTCTGCTGCTTAAAAATTGGACCAACAGTTCTGCTAATGTAAAGTTGTAAAGTTTTAGTCTGAAGTTTATATTTATAACACTCAGTATGTGGATTTTATTTTAACTATAGGAAAAAATTATTTATTTTTTATCCGATTAATCGAAAAAATAATTGGCCGATTAATCGATTATGAAAATAATTGTTAGTTGCAGCCCTAAATTGATAAAAATTCAACATGAAGGGCGGATTCTTACAAAGAATGGAGCACATAACAGAGGTAATTACACAATATTATAAGGATCTTTATTCATTGAGAAATACGGTTGAAGCTCAGGCTGTTGAATTTTGGAACAGAATTAATTATCCCACACTCTCAGCTGAAGCAAATGAATAGCCTTAACATTCTGATTTCTGAGGAAGAAGTGAGAAAAACTCTCTCTGAAATGTCTATAAATAAAGCAGCAGAACCAGACGGGCTTCCTAATGAGGTTCTTAAGATCTTGAAGAAATAGTTCCTTATTTGACAAAACTTTATAATGACTTTTACATTAATGGTATGATTATACCAGCTAGCTTCTCGGCCTCTTATACAACTTTAGTGCTTAAGGGGGGGAAAGACCCCATACATAAGGAATCTTATCGCCCCATAGCACTGCTAAATTCAGACTATAAGATTTTGACCTCAATTCTGGCACGCAGACTTCAAAAGGGCCTCCCACATATTATACACACAGATCAAGCAGGGTTTCTCTATCAACGAAACTCTGCTTCTAAAATCAGAGAGGTTCTCATAATAACAGAATATTTCAGGAATCATGAGAATGTGGATGGGGGGCAGAGAGAGGGTACCCCAGATCTTGCAATAGTCTCGGTGGATGCTGAGAAAGCTTTTGACTCGATATATCTTAGTCACATGTTTACTTCTTTGGAGAGATTTGGGTTTAGGGATAGTTTTCTCAATTTTGTTAAAAACCTATATAAGGAACCTCGAACAAGACTAATAGTCAATTTCTTATCTTCAGAAATTATACTTGAGAGGGGAACGCATCAGGGCTGCCCCCTCTCGCCTCTTCTATTCGATATAGCTATAGAACCACTTGCACTCATGATCAGACACAGTCTTGAGGGTATTAGAATAGGTAAGCATGAGTCGAAAATCGTGTTATATGCGGATGATATACTTCTTTATATTGCAAATACTAAAATTAATATACCAGAGCTCATGCGAATAATAGCACAATTTGGATCCTTTTCTGGATACAAAGTAAACCCGTCAAAGTCAGAGCTATACTGGCTTAGGAAAAATGTTGATTCAATAAAGGACATTCCGTTTAAAGTGGTCTCTGTATCATTTAACTATTTAGGAATCAAGATACCAGTTATCCCTATTGATCTTTACAAATTTAATATAATCCCAGTCATGGTTAATATTCGTGAGAAGCTGAAAATCTGGCAAAATTTACCTATATCTATTTCTGGTAGAATTGCATTATATAAAATGGTTCTTCTTCCAAAATTGTTATATATTTTACAGAATACCCCAATCATAGTTTTTGAAAAGTATATTCGTTCATTAAATAGCGCAGTTAGAAGATTTATATGGCAAGGAAAGAGGTCAAAGATATCCTTATTGAAACTATCTCTTGCAAAAGAACATGGAGGTTTAGCTCTACCATATATTAAATCATATAATTTGTTTTTTTTGGCATGCACAGTGACAAACTGGATTTTTTCTAAAAATTATGTTTCAGATGTACTACTCGAGGAAAGTATTTGTAATCCATTTCTTCCTTTAGGGCTGATTCACTGTGAGCCAAAACAATTACCGTTGGAAATAAAAAGGCTTAAAGCTATCTTAAATCCTTTAAAAGCATGGTGGAAAATAGGAAATATGTTAAAAGTTAAGTGCAATGCCTCTCAGTATTTACCAATAACTGGGAATCCCAAATTTCAAGTGGGCCTAAAGTCAACAATATTTAAAAAATGGTCCAACCTAGGATTAAAGAGAGTCAAGCAATTTAAACATTTGAGGAAATGAAAAGTGAGTTTAATATATCAAACAAGGAGTTCTATGCATATCTGCAAATAAGACATTATATCTCAGAATTGGTAAGAGATGTAGGCTGGAGTTGGGATTTGGGAAAATTGGAAAGCTGGCTATTAATTAAAAGTGGACGCATGTCAATTACCCCAGGCTACATTCTTCTTAATCTTAACAAGGGAATCCCAGTACTGGCACAAATGGTGCTAGATTGGAATGTGTTGATTTTTCCCAAAATGATTGATTCAAAAATCAATTAGTAAAGTAACTCAGGCTACACTCTCTGCTACGTGGAGAGAGGCACATGTTAAATTACTACATAAAGCATATTTCACTCCTGAAAAAGGCTATAAAATACGTAATTTAAATTTCAATAAGTGTCCAAAGTGCTCCCTTCCTGCAGCAGGTTTGATGCATATGATATGGAACTGCCAGAAAATCAGACAATTCTGGTACAAATTAGAATTTTGGTTGAATAGCTCATTGCATATCTCTTCTCTGACTTTCACAATGATACAAATAGTATTTTACATAAAACCTAGTGAAGAAGGGCCCCAGGAAAAATTAAGTATTTTATCAATCTTAGCAGCTAGATATTTAATTTTCAAATATTGGAAAAAGCACAGGAGTCCCACAATCTTAGAACTTAGAAACTGTCTTAAAAAACAGTGCATGTTGGAGCAAAGAGACACTAATATAGACAATGAAGACGATATTAAAAATAAAAAAAATGGTCAGTCTTTATTAAAACACACTCAATGGCTGAAATAGATTATATGATCTTCCCATTTAGGAACTCAGAGCTGGTGCTACTTGATGCTTGGTAGTAGAATCGGAGAGTAACGAGGAAGAGGAGATGAGTCTCTCCTTTCCCTTTTTCTTCTTTCCTCGCCTTTTTCTTTTCCCTTTTTTGTCCCCCCCCCCCCTTTTTTTTTCTCTCTCTCTTTTGTTTGGTTGTTTATAATTATTGTTAGTTTGGATTATTTATATAAAGTAAAAATTTAAGCAGATTGATAAAAGAGAATAATGTTATGTTTAACTCAATGACAAAATGGTATAGAATTGTTTAAATTCTCACGATTTCTCTCTTTTTTTTTTTTGTGATCTATTGCTCATAATAAAAAAAAAAAAAAATTTAAAAAAAAAAATTGTATTCTCTATCTGAATCATGAAAGAAATATTTTGGGTTTCATGTCCCTTTAAGAGGATAAAACTGGGGTACCTCTAAGCATAGTCACTACTAAATACCCTCAATCTTCTTGAATCCTGTTAACCCCTCCTTTCTTCAGAATTCTGTCCACACTCAGGCCTTTATTGATTCATGGGCAGCTGGAAATGTTTTGGATCACCGTTTCATGATTCAGGCAGGGTTACCTCTTCTGCAGAAAAAACACTGTCTTAAAATAACTGCTCTGGATGGCACTCCCCTTGGATCAGATTTAATCCATTTTGAATCAGCACCCCTAACCATAATTGTGGGAGCCCTTCATAGTGAACAGTTGCAGTTCAATGTCATTCATTCTCCAGCACAACCAGTAATCCTTAGTCTTCCGTGGCTTCGTATACACAATCCACAGCTCTGGACTGAAGGACAGTTGGCCTCCTGGCTTACTCCAACCGCTGTCCATTCCCAAACAACCTTGGACATACAGAACAATGGATTTCATTCTGGATCTCCCTCCTTCTGACCATTATACGGTTATCTGGGTTGTGGTAGATTGTTTTTCCAGACTGGCTAATTTTGTACCCTTAAAGAAACTGCTATCTGCCCAAGAGTTATCGACTCTTTTTCTGTTACATGTGGTACGACTTAATGGTTATTTAGTGCTACTTAGTATCGAGTTTACAAATGCTGACTGAGCTTAATTGTATACATAGCAAGTCTCATGAGAAGGGTGACTGAAAGTGGCTTGTAAAATTAATTCCGTTGCTGCTTAGGAACAGTCTGATGTTTAAGCTCCTCTCTGAAGATGTCAATTACACATAGGAGACAGATCAAATGCTGAATCACAAGAAGACTGCTTCAACTGCTACGCTCAGATCGTGATGTCACTGAGGTAGGCGGGTTTTAGCTCTGTTCACTGAGATCAGTTCAGGGAAGCTGAATAACTAAAGAAAGTCCTGTGCTTGTATAAACAATACCCAACGTATCTTAGTTGTGTTAGGTACTGAATAGTAGAAGGAAAACTGTGCTGCGAAATGCTGACAGGCAAGTACTGCGCAGCTGTTGTTTGTTCAGGAAACACAGCTGAGATATAGCGTTGCGTGTATAGTATAACACAAAGTAGATTTTCAGATGATAATCCAACTTCGCTTTACAGAAGCAAATGTCAATCGGTCTCAGGAATTCTTAGGTAAGGTAGAAATGAAATTCCAGTGGTTTAGGCAGTTTACAACTAAAAAAAAATTACTAAGCACCTGTGAACGTCAGCGTGCAGGTTAAGAAGGAAAAGTGGGATGGGCTAGTATGAAACCGGAGTCCTGACAGGCTAGTATGAGACCGGAGTCCTGACACAGAGATCCAAAACTCATCTCTGCCTTTTGAAGAGCCTTTTGCAAGTTGATTGGAACCACCGTTTCCATGTCGTCCGGTTACCATCCTCAGACTAAAAGGGCTGACAGAGAGTGAATCAAGTGAAAAAGTTATGGAGATTAGGCGCTTAATCTGCAAAAGGGATAAAGGTGTGTATGGAAGTCGTTAGCTAAATATGTAGAAAAAAACTGGACCTTGGACAGAATAAGTGAAAAATTCTTCTACAATTTATTTTCAAAATAAAAACATGATAATACCAAGATAAAATAAATCACAATCCCTAAGTGTTGCAACACTATATCGATCAATTCATAACATTTCTAAAATTCAGATATACATTTTTTTCATACACCAATAAAAGGATTTATCTGCTCCTTTGTATCCTTTGTTCAAAGATTTTAGATAGAATGTATTCTTTTATTTCAACACAATTAATAATATTTGTCTCTATTCGATATTTTATATCTATATTTCATCAACTTTAAAATGACAAATATGTAGCAAAAACTAACAATTAGTTAAAACAATTTAAATGCAAGACTGATTATAAATGGTGTCCCCACAATGGCTGTTTACTTATATTGGTTGTAATTTTGTGTATCTAAAAAGTTAATCAAAGCATTTGTAAGTAATTGGAGATAAATTACTGAGGGCTGTGTTCTTTATCCTTATATTTATGTTGTGATATATTACGGTTTCACAGTTACCTCTTTATATCCTCAGTGAGCTTAATTTGTAGAAAAGGAATGTTCCAAACAGTGTTTAGGGGCGATTTTCTTACCCTCTCTTGTGAGCTGTTACTACTCACGGCTTCCCGGCGGTACCTATGTGTCCTCAGTTTGACTCTCAGACAAGGGGTTCCGGTAGGTAATTTTCTTTGTGTTACCTTGTCACTGGTCTTTGTAGAAGTGCTCTGATTACAGCACCAAACTGTAGACAATCCTTTTGTTTCTGTAACTTGCGCAAGTTAGCTTTTGTGTTTGTTGTTCCTCAATCTCCTGCACTTAAGTACTTCTGTACGCAGGAAAAAAAACAGGCTTTTTCTTTCTTGGTGTTCACACAGATATCAACATGTTTCGCCAGCAACCCTGGCTTTATCAAGATAAAGTGCGATCACACCTTACACCTTTATATAGCACTGACTTGATTTCCATTGGTCCATTCACTGTTTCTGTTTCTCTTTTCCACTGGGTCCTAGAGTCCTTTTGTTCAAATATCCTATTTTGTTTTCTAACTTTTTATTTCTTATTCAGGTCATATCAGAGTGGTTAACCGATTTCTTTTTTCATTATTCCTAACAGCCTTTCTTCATTACTTCACATATGCCAAGGGGTTCAACCATTTATGTTTTAACAGTTTATTTAATTTCCACATTCATTTTCTATTACTCCTATTAACATTTTAAACTTTTGACAAATCTTTAGAATAAATTAGTTTGGAGATCCATTTATTTTAAAATAATAATCCCAATTAATTTTTTATATAAATATATTATTTTTCCAAGTGTCTTAGGTGAAGAATTTTTAAGTGGCTCCATGATATAGGTACTATTACAAAAGTGAAAGGGGAGAAAAACAAATAAGGTGGTGATATGTTTGTGCAAGAGAAAAAATTATCCCTTTATTTTAGTGGCTCCATTATATAGATACTATTACAAAGGGGAGAGGGGAGAAAAACAAATAAGGTGGTGATATGTTTGTGTAAAGGAATTAATTATCCCTTTTTTTTAAATCTCTAGGATAATACATTTTTTAGTAACTAAAACTAGTTATACAAATTTATTAAAGATAGTGATTACTGTGTGCCTAGAAAAGGAGATATATCCAATTCTGAATTCAAACCGTGGGGGTGAATCGTGTTGAAGTTGTATATGAATTCTGCTTCTTTTTTTAAATTAGATGCTTCTAAATCTCCCCCTCTCCAATTGGGTTTCACTTTATATAATCCCCAATACTTCATATCTGAGACTCTATTTTTGTGTATTTCCCTAAAATGTTTATAAAGATAAGTGTCCAGGTTCCCTTTTTTGATGTTACAGATATGCTCCCTTATTTTGTCCCTTAGCATTCGTGTCGTTTCTAATATGTAAAAAAGTTCACAAGAGCATTGCAGCATATAGATTACTCCTTTATTATTGCACCTTATTGTGTTTTCTATTTTAAACCACCGTTTCCATGTCGTCCGGTTACCATCCTCAGACTAAATGGGCTGACAGAGAGTGAATCAAGATCTCGAAGCCTATCTCAGAACTTTTGTTAATTATCTCCATACCCACTGGTCTGAGTTGTTGCCCCTAGCTGAGCTGGAAAAGAACACTCATTGGCACACTTCTCTACGATGTTCTCCATTACAAGCCGCAGCAGGTTACTAACCTTGTGTCTTTCCTCTTTCTGTTCTGTCCACAGGGGTTCCTGCTGCAGACCGACACTCATTTGGCAACGTATTCGCTCAGTTACATTCAGCTGTCTCCAGATACAAGAGGTTTGCTGATCATCAGAGCTTCTGTTTGTGCCTTTTCGGTAGGTGACCGTGTTTGGGTCTCTACACGCTGCTCCTCTGCTCTGCTGTGGCCGTTGCCATGGACAGGCGCTCCTCCTGTTGCTAGGGATACGGCAGTGTAACTGCAGCACAGTGATGACATCATCACAGCACGCCCTGTCTTCCCTATGTAAAGGCCTCAGTCTCTCTCACCTGTGCCCAAGTATAGGTGTTACTGCTTGTGCTCCTGGGTGCTGTATATCTGTATGCTGAATTGCTGTATTGATTCACTGTTGCCGATTTCTGCCTGTTTTGACTACTCTGCTTGCCTTAACCCCTGAATTGCTGGACTGCTTAACTGTTGAAAAACTCTGCCTGTTTGACTATGCTGCTTGCCTTAAACTCTTCATTGCTTGATTGCTTAACTGTTGATGAACTCTGCCTGTCTGACCATTCTATTGGTTTACCCCTGAACTGTTATACTGCTGGATATCCTTTTGTTGCTGTCTCCTGCCTGTTCCCAGTCCTTCTGTTGGTTTACCCCTGAACTGCCATACTGCTGGATTACCTTCCTGTTGCCGCTGAGTACTGCCCTGCCTGCTGTGAGTACTGCTTAACTCATTTTATAAACTCTCTCTCTGCTCTGGGATATTTCCTATCATTCCACTTGACGCTGGGATAAGAAGACTTCTGCCCAAGTTTGGTCTGATAGTGGAATATCCCATGAGTATTACACTTCATTCTTAATGCCTGGGAAGTGACTATAGAGCGAGTAGAATGAGCTGTGATGTGGTTAAAAGTTTGACCTGCTTCTACATAAGCCATATGAATTAATTGCTTAATCCAGGAGGCCAACAAAAGATGCCTTCTTCCCCCTGCACTTACCTGAAATATGAACAAACAAATAAAGAGTCTGTCTTAAATCTTTAGTAACCTCAAGATAATATATTTCAGAGCCCGGACAACATCCAAGTTATGAAGAAGTCTCTCAGAAGAATTCTTAGGATTACGACAAAAGGGAAGGAACCACTATTTCCCTAATATTGTCATAACAACCTTAGGCAGAAAATCAAAAGGAAGTTGTCAAAACGGCCTTATCCTTATTAAAATTTTAAAAAGGAGATTTAGAAGAAAGTGCATACAATTCAGACACTCTTCTATCAGATGAAATTGCCAAAAAAAATTAAAGCTTTCCAGGAAATAAGCTTAATATCCACCGTATGCATTCAAAAGGAGGAGACTTCAAAACTTTTAGAACCAAATTAAGATTTCAAGGAGGAGAAATAGGTTTGAATACAGGCTTTATTCTAGCTAATGCCTGAACAAAACTATGCATATCAGGAAGATTAACAATTGTCCTGTTAAAAAGAACAGAAGTTTGACGTTTCAAAGAACTGGCAGAAAGACCTTTTTGCAAGCCATCTTGACAAAACTCAAGAATTCTAGGAATCCTAAAAGAATGCCTAGAATACTTATGAAAAGAACACCAAAAGATAAAGGATTTCCAAACCTTATAATAGATTCTTCTAGTCACTGATTTCCTAGCCTAAACAAGAGTATTAACAACAAAAATAAACCTCTGACAAAGAACTATCCATTCAATCTACAAGCCATCAAGCTTAGAGATTTCAGATATGAATGGAAAACTAGACAAAAGATCTTTTCTTAAAGGAAGAGACCAGGGTTGACAACTGGACATCTGAACCAGATCTGCAAACCAAACTATTTGAGGCCATTTTGGAACAATTAGAATTACTGATGCATTCTCTTGCCTGATCTTGGCTATAACTCTAGATAACAGAACCAAAAGGAGGAAACACATAAGCTAGCCAAAATGACCAAAACATTCTCAGAGCATCTGTCTCCAGAGCCCTTGGATCACTGCACCTGGAGAAATACTGAGGAACTTTGTTGTTTAACCTGGAAGCCATGAAATCCTTCTGGTAGGGCCCAAAGAATCACAATGTAAGTGAATACATATTGATGAAGAGTATTGATGTCTGACAACTGAGAAAATCTGCTTCACAATTGTCTACTCCTGGAACATGAACAGCAGAGAATATGTCTCTCATGACTAAGTCAGCAGTAAAGAGGGGAACTTCAGGGTCCTAACCAGGAAACCCAAAAATAAACTATCTTGCACAACTTCATTCTTCACCTACCTCCAGTGGAGGCAAAGACAAGACTGATTATCATAGAGGTGGGAGGGTTTATATAGAGCTCTGAGGTTTAGGAATCTTTGCCTCCTCCTAGTGGCAGGAAAGGTAATACCCAGGAGTAATGGATCATGGACTCTTATCACCTATATGAAAGAACTGACAGTGTAGCTATATAAAAAAAAAAAAAAAAAAAAAAAAAAAAAAAAAACATACAGAATGAGGGGCTCCCATGGCACACTGCACAGTGTTCTTCTCAGGACCTTTTAAATGAGTGCACCACCTGGGTGATTTTACTGATAACCAAATTAAAATGTTAGCCAATCCTAAAATAAAATTAGCTAATGTATTAAAAAGGTTTCAATATTCTGCACAAATTATCAGTTAATATACGTATGTTCAATTATGCAATTGGATAGCAGAAAATGTTCTCTACAGAAAATATTATAATAGAAAGTATTACACTACACCCAGCCACTTTTTAAATGCCAACCGGCTGGCAACATTTTCTGTAAAGAATACCTCAGCTACACAGAGGTAAATACAGTTCTGATAATATAATCTATACTATAATTGCGTTTGTAATGTCCGTCTCCTTCGGCAGTTGCGCACGCATCCTCAATGAAATGTTGGCAGCACGAGGACAAAATAATTCACCTGGATGCAGCGAATTCTTCCAATTCAAATCAGCCAATAGGATGAAAGCTACAAATCAGCCAATAGGAATTCAAGGGACGCCATCTTTAATCGCGTACCTGGAATTCACTATTCAGTGTACGGCGGAGATCGTACGAAGAGGATCCTCCATGCTCCATGGTCGCCGTCTGCAATTCCAGCGTCGCCGGTCTTCAGCTCCGCGGTCTTCAGTACCGCTCTGCACAGGATGTTCCTGGAAGAAGAGGTTGCACTTGGAAGAAGACTTCACCGCCTGGAACAGGACCTTCTCCGCCGGACTTCAGGAACTGTGAGTACCAACCTGGAGGTTAGATTTAGTATTTTTTAAGGGTTTTTTGGGGGGGTTTGTTTTATTTAGATTAAGGATGGGCAGTAAAAAAGCTAAATGCATTTTTAAGGGCAATGCCAAAACAAATGCCCTTTTTAGGGCATGGGTAGTTAAGGTTTTTTAGTGTTAGGTTCTTTTATTGTGGAGGGTTGGGGGGGGTTTAATGTTAGGTGGAACTTTGTATATTTTTTGTAAAAGAGCTTTTAAGGGCTACTGGTAGTTTATTCTTAGAGTAGGGGGTGTTTTTATTTTGGGGGGTCTTTTTTATTTTCATATGGGTAAGGTTTAATTTTGTTAAATTTGATTTTTTTATTTTCTGTAATGTTAGCCTTTTTTAAAGGGCCATAATACCCAAATGTTTAAACACTTGAAAGTGCTGCAGCATAGCTGTAAAAGGATGATTAGAAAATATCACCTGAACATTTCTATGTAAAAAAGGAAGATATTTTACCTCAAAAATTCCTCAATAGCCACATCCCATTGTAAAGGACTTCTAAGCAACAAATCAGTATGTCTGTCCTGGGACAGCCGAAGGATTGAGCCTCGTGCACTCATCTTATTTCCCTATTCAGTTGAAGGAAGTTTTCTATGAAATCTCATGAGAGTTAAGTGAAATCTCATGAAATCACAGTAAAAGAGTTCATGACCTCAGCACTGCTGTTCATTTCTTCATTTTTTTTACCTGCAGCTGAGTAAAACTTTTTTACACAGAACTTACTCTGCAGAGCTGAGGAGATTGTGAGGTAAAACATCTTTCTTTTTTACATAGAGATGCTCAGGTGATATTTTCCTGTCAGCTTTTTACAGTTATACTGCATCAGTTTCAAGTGATTTAGCATATGAGTATTATGTCCCTTTAATTTTTTGTAAACTTATTTTTTTTTTTTTTTGTTACTTTAGAATGTATTAGTTTAGGTAATTTGGGTTTATTTAAAGTGAAGGTAAACTTTGGTGAATTAAATCCCGTTTTTTAAAAATACTATTAAAAACAGGGGCACTTTCATTCAAAGTTTACAAAGCAGCCGTGGCCGGGCGTGACGCGGGCGGGGCCAGATGCCAGAAAGTGAGCTCTAAAGATGGAAATAGAGAGACTCCAGAAGAGGGGGGAGGGAGAGAGAGAGAGGGAGAGAGACCGCAAAAGAGAGAGGGGGGAGAGAGACCGCAAAAGAGAGAGGGGGGAGAGAGACCGCAAAAGAGAGAGGGGGGAGAGAGACAGCAAAAGAGAGAGGGGGGAGAGAGACACCAAAAGAGAGAGGGGGGAGAGAGACACCAAACGAGAGGAGAGAGCGCAAACAAGAGGAGAGAGAGCAAAAGAGGGGGAGCGACAGCAAAAGAGGGGGAGAGAGAGAGCAAGGGGTGGGACCGCTGTACTGCAAAAAACGGCCCGTGTACACGGGCTTTAGGACTAGTATTTATATAAAAGAACAGTTACAAAATAGGTTGTTTCTACATCTGTAGTTTAAAAAATAATTAGACTGCCCTCTGGGCAGGCTTATCGACTAGTATACTTTATAAATGTGTTTACCAAGCCTGCAAGTGCAAAATATATATTATCCACTGGGGCCTGCTTGAAATTCTTAAGTCTTCATAAATCATGCGTAAAGCCTACTTGCACAAGGACATAATTAAAAAAACAAAAATCATTTATCTTTACAAATATAAAACTAGTTTGTATATATGTATAAGCATCATCGCACGTACTATGTTAATATGCTTTACCTAAAGTAAGCATAGTCATTGACCAACTACTATGATTACCTTTAACATGTCCACCGGGAATAACACACTTCATCTTACTGATACTTAACACACAAATTTATGAAAGTGCAATGCCGTGGAGCAGCTGATTACATTAATATTGACATTGGTTTGAAAAGAAATCAAGAGCAAAGCACTAAATCCGCGCCAACCTTTAACGCATGCGCATTTGTTGTATATCAATCAACTTCGTATTTATTTATGAGCACTGACTCTGGGTCACGACTCACGACTTATGAGCCTTTCCTCTTTTATAGGTATTTTATAAAGTTTGTCCACTTTCGCGTTCCATAATCAGCTTGTCATAGCTATGTGTTTTTCATTGGTTGCAAATAAAGACTTTAGAATTCTGATTTGCTGTAGTCAATGCCATCGACTTCTTATTGGCTGCTGAGGCCATCTTGTGATTGGCAATAATTTACCACTATTCCTATTGGTTGTCGTTCTTGCAGGCAGTGACTTTTCTGTCTGAACGGCTCCGTACTGCAGGATGGTAAGACCTTTACTAAAACCGCCGGTTATTAAAATTCGCGATACGCATTACTTCAAACGCGTATTTTACTGAGCAGAATGTCGGACGCTTTCTTAAACTTGCGATAGGACGACTAGTGGGCGTCTCTTATCTGTTGTGAGATCCGGGCCTGGTGTGCGTTGGGAAATACTTGACGGGTGGTGGTGCTGTCATATGATCTTATACGAAGAAGCCGTAGTTCATTGATAACAGACAAGAATGTTTGACTACTTAATTTACCAAGTAGCAACATTTTTTGCAGCATTGTCTCTTATAACTTTATTTAACGCTCCGAGCTACTTGTTTTTTTTGTATATTATTTTGCTATGAAGATTGAACGAGAGAGATCATCATGTATTGCTAAAACAAACAGGAAATGCCCCCCCCCCAGTAAAATGTTATATTATCGGATGTTATCAAGCTTCTCTTGATGTCACATAACTAGCTTCAGTGTCCTTTATGACTGTTGAGGGCAGGTTATTTATCCTTTAAAACAATTAATTGTAAAATACTCTTAAATAAGCTTGATTTAACCCCAGTATCCTAATGGTTAATTTTTTTCGTTGTGCAAATTATAAAAGCATAGTGGTTTTCCAATAAGCACCCATCACTATAAACATTTATATAGAGAATGTTTATTATTATTTTGAATCATGCATTTAAAAGTTTAGTGATCTTTCTGAAACTGCTGATAGTGTAATAACTATTTTTTCTTCTGAAAAGCCACATGCAATATAGCACTGGCTGGATGCTTAAAGTGAAGGTAAATTTTGATTAATTGGTGCCCGGTTTTTAATAATCCTATTAAAAACAAGGGCACTTTAATTCATCAAAATTGACATTTCGCTTGTTTTCTTCAAATACTTTTTAAAGTGAAGGTTAACTTTGATGAATGAGAGCCTGTTTTTTAAAAATACTATTTAAAAACAGTGGCACTTTCATTCATCAAAGTTTAGAAAGCAGCCGTTTTGTTTAAAAACTTACCTTTCTTCTTTTCACAGCCGGAGCAGCTTCCCCCACCCGGAGATCCTCTCTTCACACATCAGCAATGACTAATCCGGCTTCCTCCAATCATGGCTTTCCCCCCAGGGGAGTCATTGCCTGAGGCCATGCCATGATTGGAGGAAGCCTGATTAGTCATTGCTGATGTGTGAAGAGAGGATCTCTGGGTGGGGGAAGCTGAAAGGTAAGTTTTTAAACAAAATGGCTGCTTTCTAAACTTTGATGAATGAAAGTGCCCCTATGTTTAATAGTAGTTATAAAAAACGGGCTTTCATTCATCAAAGTTTACCTTCACTTTAATCCTGACAGCCACTGCAGCGCTTCCTCCGCTGGTCGCAAGCCCTCTTCGCAGGTCCAAAATTATGAATCCGGCTTCCTCCAATCACGGCGTTGCCTCAGGCCATGATTCCCCCGGGGGGGAAGCCGTGATTGGAGGAAGCCAGATTCGTAATTTCTGACGTATGAAGAGGCTTCAGACGGCCGGGGGAATTGCTGGAGCGGCTGTGAAGATTAAAAAGTAAGTATTTGAAGAAAACAAGTGAAATGTCAATTTTGATGAATTAAAGTGCCCTTGTTTTTAATAGGATTATTAAAAACCGGGCACCGATTCATATAAATTGACCTTCACTTTAATAGTTGGTTTTTCTTCTGTTAAAGTAATATGAAACCCCAAAACAATATTTTGTGATTCAGACAGAGCATACAATTATTTTTTTTCCAAATGTACTTCTACTATCAAATAGCATCCTTTGTTAAAGAGATACCTAGGTAGGTGTCTGGAACACTACATGGCTGGATATAGTGCTGCCATCTTGCAAATATTTAACATGTAAAACTGCTGCCATATAGTGTTCCAGACGTGCACATTCCTGAGCTTACATCCCTGCTTTTCAACAAAAGATACCAAGAGAACACAGTAACTTTGATTGAAGTAAATTAGAACTTTGTTTAAAGTGAAGGTCCATTTTGATGAATTAGTGCCCGGTTTTTAATAAACCTATTAAAAACAAGGGCACTTTAATTCATCAAAATTGACATTTCACTGTTTTCTTCAAAAACTTACCTTTTAATCCTGAATGACGCTCCAGCACTTCCTGCGCCCGTCGCAAGCCGTCTTCCCGGATCCAAAATGACAAATCCGGCTTCCTCCAATCACAGCGTTGCATCGGGCCAAGATTCCCCCCGGGGGGGGGAGCTGTAATTGGAGGAAGCCTGGTTCGTCATTTCTGACACCTGCAGAGGCTTCCGACGGCTGGGGGAGTCGCTGGAGCGGCATTCAGGATTAAAAGGTAAGTGTTTGAAGAAAACAGTGAAATGTCAATTTTGATGAATTAAAGTGCCCTTGTTTTTAATAGGTTTATTAAAAACCGGGCACTAATTAATCAAAATGGACCTTCACTTTAAAATAGCATGCTCTATCTGAATCATGAAATAAAAAAATTGGGTTTCATGTACTTTTGTGCTGCAACAGTCACAAATGTTATTGTAGCTAATGACACCATTTTACTGGCCATACTGCCTGCTACTTGTACAAAGATTCATAAATTAGGGATGCACCAAAATTAAAATTCGGGATGACCGAAAAATGACTTTTTAAAAACAAATTATTTTAAATACCTATATAAAGTCTACTGTAAACATGTTTTCTTAGACTACTATTTTAAAATATATATTTTTAGTTTTTTTGTGCATAGACTATTTAATGACTGAATCTGAATTGAAAAACTGCAAGCCAATAAAATAACCACACTATTATTTAATGTAATACACTAAAATTGGGCAAAAAATATGTTAAAACAATAATTTTACCAAGAAAAAAACTGCCAAAAAAATACAAAAAATGCAATTTTCTGCCAAAATGTTTCTGCGACTGAAATTTCGGTGCATCTCTACACAATATTCAATATAAATATACTGTATTATTCTTTGCTTAGTTCTGTGTAACAGAATCAGATTTAACAGTTGTTGTTTTTTACTAATTATCCAAATACATTATAGTCCTAGAAAACTATTATTATGTGTAAAACATTAAAGGGCCATTAAAACCAAAAGTTTTCTTTCACGATTCAGATAGAGAATACAATTTTAAACAACATTCCAATTTACTTCTATTATCTAATTTGCTGCAATCTTTAGATATCCTTTGTTAAAGAAATAGCAATGCACATTGGTGAGCCAATCACATGAGGAATCTATGTGCAGCTACCAATCAGAAGCTACTGAGCCTATCTAGATATGCTTTTCAGGAAAGAATATCAAGAGAATGAAGCAAATTAGATAATTGAAGTAAATTAGAAAGTTGTTTAAAATGGTATTCTCTATCTAAATCATGAAAGAAAAAATTTGGGTTTAATGTCCCTTTAAGTCAAGTAATGAACTCAAACACCAGCTCTAGGCTAGCATCAAATTTTAAATATGCTAAACAATAATTTTATCGAAAAGAACAGGCAAAAAAAAAAATAAACCAGAAAACCTAAAATAACCAAAAATGCCATTTTCGGCCAAAACAACATTTCTGCGGCCGAAATTTCGGTGCATCCTTATCATAAATTAAGAGGTAAAGGATATATTTAGTATTATAGCATCATGTAATTTATGTTGCAGAATCACATTCAGGATTTTAAGATGAAAAGGAATTACTATAGTGACACAGCTATTTATATGTATTTAATTTCTGATTACTCATGTATTAACCTTTAAAAATTGTTAGTCCTGCCTACTGTATGTGACTATTTGCAGTTAATTGCGTTCACAAATATGACCGGGATAGGGCTTTCTTGCAGTCACTTGAAAGCTTTTCTGACTAGAAGGAGGTATCCTTGGAATTCATGTAGACTACAAGAAAAAATATTGCGTTCTGCTATAAATCTTCCTTTAAAACCTTTCTCACTTTTTATGCATTTAAGGAAATTCTGTTTTAACATATCTTCTCATAACGCCCCAAATCAAATATTTATTTATTCATTTTCCTAATTTGTTACCCATTTTCTTTTGCTTTCTTTTATTTAACATCGCTCATCTTTCACCCTTTCATACCCCCTGTCTGCAATCAACTCCTTCATAAGCCTGGGCACAGAGTAAGTTCCTTCTAATCATGCACTAACAGTGGTGAGAAATCATTGATTTGCCAATTCTTTCTAACATGATGGGTCTGTCTTATTCTTAAATTATCCATTTAATGATGATCACACTTTACAAATATTTTCTATTACATCAATATTCTTGCATCTTAAGCTACCGTGCAAGGGGAGCAAATTCATCCATATCTGCACTTTCTTTTACTTGTAGACCTAAAAACTGTTGTGTATATAATCTTATCCAGTTTACTTACATTTACTAATTCTTTTTGATCACTTTAAGAAATTGTTGACTTTGAAAACCTATAAATCTCCTTTTTGGGTATGCAAGATTTTTATATATATTTATTTTTAGACAAAGCACTCACTGGGCTTATATTTTATTCCATAATGACGTTTCGGGTGTTCAGATCAGATGAAGGGGTGAACACCCCAAAACGTCACTATGAAATAAAATTTGATAACACTTGATAAGACCAGTGAGTGCTTTGTCTAATTGCCTATCGTAGTATATGATTCTAGAGATTCATTTTGGTTCTAATTGTGTTAAAAGCATGCTTACTGTGTTGATGATGATTGAATTTCACTATATATGGAGTTTTGGGTATGTGATGAAACAGCCAATTGGGGAAAAATATAGAACTGTTTTGACTAATGGCCAGTTTTGTTTAAAAGGGGTACTATACCCAATTTTCTTTCACATTTGGATAGAGCATTCAATTTTAAGCAACTTTCTAATTTACTCATATTATCAATTTTTCTTCGTTCTCTTGGTATCTTTATTTGAAAAAGCTGTAATGAAAGCTTAGGAGCCGGCCCATATTTGGTTTAGCACCCTGGATAGCACTTGCTGATTAGATTGATGGATAAATGTAGCCACCAATCAGCAACCAAATCATAAAAGAAAAAAATTGGGTTTAGTATCCCTTTAAATCCTTTTCACTACATTTATGATCATTCTAAAACTGATCAAAAAATACACTTCTTATTAGGACATTATAAATACTTATCGTACAATATTAACAAATGTTAATTTTACATTTGTGCTATGAATGAATACAACTTTATTCACATTAGTAGATCTAATGCTTGGAGTAATTTTTTTTTTTCTCAATTATAAAAGCAACAGTTCAAACTCTAATGGAACATTTTACTTTTTAAATTCTTTTAAGTTGGTGTTAGTATTAGGAGATCTTCATATCCCACATCGCTGCAACAGCTTGCCAGCAAAATTCAAAAAGCTTCTGGTTCCAGGGAAGATACAGCACATCCTGTGCACTGGAAATCTCTGCACCAAGGAGAGCTATGACTACCTCAAGACACTTGCTGGGGATGTTCACATTGTCAGAGGCGACTTTGATGAGGTTCTGAATATTTTTCACATGTATTCATATTCTCTGTTGTTTTTTTAAATATTTTTTTTTTTTTCAGAAATATTGTAAGCAAAATATGACAGTGAAAAGTCTGTAGGAAGAGAAGGAACGTGTTTATCTTACAAATATAGCAATTATTTCAGTATAACATTTTGTCAGTATGAAAGTTAAAGGTACAGTAAAGTTAAAATTAAACATTCATGATTCAAATAGGGTATGACATTTTAAACAACTTTACATTTTATTTCCATTATATAATTTACTTGTGAATCATACCCAGGTATATGCAGGAGCAACAATGCACTACTGAAAGCTAGCTGGTGATTGGTTGCTGCACATACACTAAATGGCCAAAGCTATGTGGACACCTGACCACAACATCTATATGAGCTTGTTGGACATCCCATTCCAAAATCATGAATATGGAGTTGCCCCTCCCCTCTGCAGCTACATCAGCCAAAACTCTTCTGGGAAGGCTTTCCACAAGATTTGGGAGTATCTGTGGGAATTTTTGCCCATTCAGCCAAAAGAGCATTTGTGAGGTCAGGCACTGATGTTGGACAAAAAGTTCTGGCTCACAATTTGCTTCCCAATTAATTCCAAAGGTATTCAGAGGGGTTGATGTCAGGGCTCTGCTGAGGCCACTCTATTTCCTCCACACCAAACTTGGTCCTTGCTTTGTTCACAGGGGCACAGTCATGCTAAAACAGGAAAGGGCTTTTCACCAAGTTGTTGGAAGCACCTCATTGTCTAAAATGGTTTTTGTATCCTGTCGCAGTAAGATGACTCCCTAGGGGGTTTAGCCCAAACCGTGAAAAACAGCCCCAGACCAATATCCCTCCTCCACACAACTAGGCACTGTATATTCTGGTAGGTAACATTCTCCTGGCATCTGCCACAACCAGATTCTTTCATAGAATCGTAGATTTTGAAAGCAGATAAGTACCACAGGCCCAACAAGTCTACCCAATATTTTCCAAAAGTATAAACTTATCGAGTTAGCCTTCTGCTTATCCCAGGCATTCTTGAAGCGCCCACCCCCAGTGTTTGTCATTACCACCTCTTGTTAAAGTTTATTCCATGAATCAATCACTTTCTATAAATAAGTGCTTCCACAAATTATTCCTGAATCTACTACCCTTCTTCTTGAATTTTTCTTTTTATGAAAAATACTCACAGCCTCAGCTTTCACTAAGCCCCTTAATATACTTGAAAGTTACTATCATATAATCTTTTCTTTCTCTCCTCCTATACATATTTAGGTAATTGAGCCTCTCCTGGTAAGTTGTTTGTTTTTGTTTTTTTAGACCATGTACCATTTTAGTATCCCTCATTTGTTTCTCTTTCTTAAATGCATCATTTTGACCTTGGCAGTGTTACATTTTAGATCCCAGTCATTTGTCCAGTCCTTCAAAAAATGTTTTTATATGATCTACTCTATTGCACATTTTTATATAATCTGCAAACAGACATACTTTCCCCTGTAGCCCTTTGCTGATATCACAGATAAGCCTGTTAAACAAAATAGACCCTAGTACTGCCCCCTGAGGAACACCAATTACTGTTTTCTATCCTTAAACTAGCATTCGACCCAGTTCACAAGTTCTGAACCTTGACGAATGAGATACAGTTTGTGAAATGCTTTGCTGAAATCAAGATATGCTACATCAACTGCTCCACCCTTGTTTAAAGTGAAGGTCAATTTTGATGAATTAGTGCCCAGTTTTTTTTTATAATCCTATTAAAAACAAGGGCACTTTAATTCATCAAAATTTACATTTCACTTGTTTTTTCTTCAAAAACTTGCCTTTTAATTCTGACAGCCGCTCCAGCGATTTCCCCCGGCCGTCTGAAGCCTCTTCATACGTCAGAAATGACAAATCCGGCTTCCCCCCCCCCTGGGAGAATCATGGCCTGAGGCAACTCTGTGATTGGCGGAAGCTGGATTCGTCATTTTGGACCCGCGAAGAGGGCTTGCGACGGGCGCTGCATTGCTTCCTCAATGAGATTAGTCTGACATGATCTCCCTGAATTTAAACCATGCTGATTTTGGTCCTCTAAATTTTCATCAGACTGCCAGATAGTGAAGCATGATTAATCAGAGAATGTTTCCACTCGTCCAGAGGTGATGTGATTTACACCACTCCAGCCAATGCTTGGCATTGCACATGGTGATGTGAGACTTGTATACAGCTGCTCAGCCGTGGAAACCCATTTCATGAAGCTTCTGCTGCATTGTTCTTGTGCTGATGTTAGTTCCAGAGGAACTCTGTAATGAGTGATGCTACAGATGATAGGCGATTTTTCATGTTACTCAGGGGCTTGGCTATGTGAGTTTAAGTGGTGTAGCATGGCTGGGCTGCTGTTGTTCCTAGGGGCTTCCACTTCACAATAACAGTACAATTGACCAGGGCAGAAAATTCTACAAACTGACCTATGGCATCGTTTGGCAGTACACAATAAATACAATTTCCAGACTTTTATTTCTGTTAAGTTGGGTCCATAGGAAAAATACATGCAATGTGCCCTTAGTCGTATGGCAGTGCAACGTTTAATGTCACTGAGCTCTTCAGTGCAGCCCATGATACTACCAATGCTTCTCTATGGAGATTTCATGACTATGTTCTGATTTTATATAACTGTTAGCAATGGGTGTGGCTGAAACATTAATAGGGGTGTCCACATACTTTTGGCCATATAGTTTATATGCCCCTTGTCACTGGCTCACCAGATGTGTTCGGCTAGCTCCCAGCAGTGCATTTGCTTCTTCTTCAACAAAGGATAACAAAAAAACTTTTTTTTAAAGGGACATTAAACTCAAAATATAAATTCCCCATAAAAAAAAAAAAATTGTTTTTGCTATGCGCTTGCATCATTTATTTTACCTACCTATTTTACGCTCTCAGATAAAATATAGTGCATTTTGTGGAGTACAGAACCCTGTCACTCTCACATGCTGTACAATGTCTAGGTTACTATATAGAGGTAAGATAAATAGCATTCAATGTTTTTTTCTAGGCATGTCCCAGGACTGCAAACCAATCCAATTTTTTATTTAAAAAATATATATAAATTTTCAATGCTTTTAAAACATTTTTCCCTTTATCAGTATTTAATTTATACTCCAGAATTGTTATTGTTTATTAAGATAGATAATCTCTTTATTACCTATTCCCTAGTTTTGCATGACCAACACAGTTGGGGAAACATACACTACATATATTATGTCAATATACTTTTTACCGCTGTGATTAACTTGTATCTAAGACTCTGCAAACTGCCTCCTTATCTCAGTGCTATTTAGAGACTTGCATTTTAGCCATTCAGTGCTGACTGATTTGTAACTCCACAGGAGTGAACAGTGTTATCTATATGACACACATTAACCCCTTGAGTGCTAACGACGGCTCAGAGCCGTCATTAGCACTCAACCACCTTTTGAGCAAACTGGAGGCTCCCACCAACTC
The DNA here is from genome assembly GCF_027579735.1 of Bombina bombina. Lineage (NCBI taxonomy): Eukaryota > Metazoa > Chordata > Amphibia > Anura > Bombinatoridae > Bombina > Bombina bombina. Next base: position 350,276,495 of record NC_069500.1, read on the forward strand.
CCACCCCGACGATCGGGCCTGTATACTGACAGGCATCGCCAGGGCTTCCCGTTACGCGTGGTGACGTCACGCGCAATGACGTGGTGATGTCACTGCGCAACTTTATTAAAAATGTACAATACAGAGTATAGGGAAAGGGAACATGCTGCTTGGAAGCCTGTATCAGGCATCTAAGCAGCTACAGACCCCCAAGACCCACCGTTGTAATCGCCTAACCTTTCCAACGGTATAAGTTTTGGGGATCTGGGGGGGGGGGAAGAGTTATAATTTTTTTTTTTTTTAAATAGTAAAAAACAGAAAAAAATAAAATCCTGCTGAGCACCAAGGGACATAAATCCCATTTTTTTTTCTTTTTTTTTTCTTTCAGGATTTAGGAAGAGCATGCAATTTTAGTAAACTTTCTAATTTACTTCAATTATCTAATTTGCTTCATTCTCTTGATATCCTTTTCTGAACAGCATCTAGCTAGGCTCAGTAGCTGCTGATTGATTGCTGCACATAGATGCCTCGTGTGATTGGCTCACCCATGTGCATTGCTATCTGTTCCATAAAGGATATCTAAATAATGAAGCACATTTTTGTTTAAAATTTTATTCTCTACCTGAATTATGAAAGAGATTTTTGGGGGGCTTAGTGTCCCTTTAACTAGCACTCTTTCTGTGAAAAGTTAATAAAAATGCACTTGGATAAAGGCAGAGATATGGAGTTTTAAAGGTTATAAAGTATATTAATATAACAATGTTGGTTGTGCATTGCTAGGGAATGGGTAGTAAATGATTTATCTTTTAAACAATATATAGAGTAGAATGTCCCTTTATGCACTGTATTACAAAATATCTATTTCTAAAATATTTTTAATCCATTTAACATTCATTTTAATAAAAGAGCAGTTGGGGAAACATACAGTACATTAAAAATCCTAGTAAAGTTCATGCTCATGTCTTCCTTTGCTGTGAATGATTAGGGAAAATGTAAACAAGCTTGTGCTCTGATCTAAGCAATCACTGTAGAATGGTTTAGGTAAATGTAACCATGCTGTGGTGGAAGTGGGCAACATACAATTTTCAGAGCCATTTTAAATTACAAAAAGGGTAAAATAATTAATTCATATTACAACACTTATTTTTCTTAATATTTTTATGGAGGGGCTCAATTTTGAGTTAAAGAGATATGAAAGTCTGTTTTATTGTAGTAATAAAACCAGCACTATATATTACTGATCAGTTTTAAATGGGTTTTACCACCTTTTTTTTTTTTTTTCTCCCCCATTTGTCCATTACTTCCTGTCACAGCCCCACCAGGAGGCTTGGGTTTCTACAGGAAGGTTTATCTAGCTTGATGTAACATGAGCTGGGTTTACTATTAAATTAATAGACTAGATAAACAGGGGTCAGATTTGCAAACTAAGTTGCCAAGATGTCAGCTCTCATCACCCTGAGGGCAGTGGTTACAGAATTTAATTAAACTGTAGGGTGATGTGCATTAGGCTGGCCTTGGGGTGACTTGGCCCTCTGAGGATTCTTGGTAGATTTATCAAGAAATGCAGATATAGAAAATGTAACCACTGTGTCCTACAGTCATTTTGGTTGTTTGTGTTAAAGGGTCATTAAACCCATTAGTTTTTTTCATAATTCAGATAGAGAATACAATTTTAAACATTGCAATGTACTTCTATTACATAACATTACATTGCTTCATTCTTTAGATATCCTTTGTTGAAGAAATAGCAATGCACATGGGTGAGCCAATCACATGAGTCATCTATGTGCAGCCACCAATCAGCAGCTACTAAGCTCATAGAAGTAAATTGGAAACTATTTTTAAATTGAATTCTCTATCTGAATTATGAGAGAAAAATGAGTTTCATGTCCCTTTTTAATATAATGGTGTTTTAGTATTTTAGTGTTGATCACTGTAAATCTGAGATTGAAAATATGATTTATCCAGACTGATATTTAACACTGATCATTGTGTGTGTTTTTTTTTTATTTTTTTTATTTATATATTTTACAGAACCTAAATTACCCAGAGCAAAAAGTTGTCACAGTTGGACAATTTAAGATTGGTTTGATCCATGGTCACCAAGTTATTCCCTGGGGTGACATGGCTAGTTTGGCATTGCTGCAGAGACAACTGGATGTTGATATTCTTATTTCAGGACATACCCAGAAATTTGAAGCATTTGAGCATGAAAACAAATTTTATATCAATCCAGGATCTGCTACTGGAGCCTACAATGCACTAGAAAAGTAAGTCGTATATGCAGAATTCATGATTCTGCTTTTGTAATGGTAAATCTTAGTGTTTCAAAGTCAAATTACCTTTTTTTTTTTTTTTTTTTTTTTTTTTTTAACTTTGCCGCAGCATAAAACTAAGCCCATAGCATAACTTTTTTTTTTTTTTTTTTTTACTTCCCCCCCCCCCCCTCTCATGACTGAAGCTTCCATTTTATTTTGAGGGCTGGTAGATAATGGCGTTTTTGAAACCCTAGGATTTACCATAACTGTAATAATGATCAATCCATTAGAAAATGGTACAAAAACACGTTTTTCTGTTGGAGACAATACCAGGAAAAAAATTAAATAAAAAGATTAAAAAAATATATGGGGATGGGTCTATACTCTTTTGTGTTGGTGTACAAGTATCATAAAAGATTAAAAAAGCAATTGACCACTCATGGTGATTGTTTGTTTATATTTTGGAAGTTTAAAAAAAAAAATTTTTTTTGTTCTCCCACAGTTTTCACCACACATGTAGTTTCAAAATATACACTTTATGGATATCTGCTAACCTTAAAAGCTGGTTAGTATTGTAGTATTTCACAAAACTGACACAGAATCAACACAATATCAGACATTTTAAAAATCTCATTGTAGCTTGAAAAAATGTAAGTTTAGATGCCGGCCCAATTTTGGTGAACAACCTGGGTTGTTCTTGCTGATTGGTGGATAAATTCCCCCACCAATAAACAAGTGATGTCCAGGGTTCTGAACCAAAAATTGGCTGGCTCCTTAGCTTAGATGACTTCAATTATCAATTTATTTTTTGCTCTTGCTATCTTTATTTGAAAAAGGAGTAAATTAGAAAGTTGCTTAAAATTGCATACTCTATCTGAATCACGAAACCAAAAATTTGGGTTCAGTGTCTCTTTAAGAGCCGGACCATTTTTGGTTGAGAACCTGGGTAATGCTTGCTTATTGGTTTGCTAAATGTAGCCACCAATAAGCAAGCGCCAGCTAATGGGCTGGCTCGTGATCTTTAAATTCCTGCTTTTTAAATAAAGATAGCAAGAGAATGAAGAAAAATATATTAGGAGTAAATTAGAAAGTTGATTACAATTGCATGCTCTATCTGAATCCTTAAAAAAAAAAAAAAAAAAATGGATTCAGTATCCCTTTTATTATTGGCTTAAATTTTAGCTAGCTGGTCACTAAAATGTGATGTGCCCATTAAATAGGTCTTGGGGGAAAATATATATATATATATATATATATATATATATATATAATCTCCTATGGTCTGTATGAAAGTACTGTTTGTTTTGATTTTTGTTTTTCCCCCCAGAACCTATTAACCAATAAAATTAAAACTACAAATAATCTCACCAAGAGTACTAAATTAGGTGCTTCATTAAGTTTTTAAAATGTTTTATATCTGCATTTGTGCTTATTTTTTATAGTAGTGTCTATTACAAACAGTTAAAAAAATGGTGTATACTGCCCCTTTAAACTTTAAAAATGATACTGTCTCTAAAAGTTAATGTACAGTTCTGTACCAGACTATATATAGGGGGGGGGGGGGGGACTCTTTCAAGTTGTATTTGTATCTAACTTCAACTTGAATATTTATATAGAAATTGTGATTGGTGCTGTCCAGTTCATTGACATCCAACCTTAATGCACTATTTCTATGATACACTCCTAGAAAGGGCAAGGATATGTTATTCCTCTAGGGCTGTAGAAACACCATAAGTGCTTCGATTGTTACTTCTGAGAGGGTAAACGGGGGCAGAGAGAGAGATTGGAGAGGAAAAGTAAAAGTAGAGAAGATAGCTTTACAAGAGAGTGGAGAAAGAAAGATATGAGAGAGGGGAAAAAAAGAGTGTAAAGAGAAGATATGCCTGAGAGATAAGGGAGAGGCTAAAAAGAAAGATTGAAGAGAGGAGGGAGGGGTGAAAGAGTTAAGGGAGAGAGAATTTATAAAAAATAAAATCTCCAGGTCTGCTATGACCTTCCATGACTGTCAGCACTCTCTGCACACTCTCAGTTCAACAACTTTCTATTTCTTTCCAGCTGTTGTCTTACCGAGAACCACCAAGTTGATGTTGCAAACTGCTATGCACTTATTTTTGTTAATCTATTACTGCATTTTCCATTATTTAATTTAAGGTATAAACTCAAAAATATTAAAACAGACTGCACAATATTGTGTTTCACAATGGCTAAACATATGCAAGGAGGGGGTGGAGTAGTGGGTGTGGTGTGTGCAGGTAGTGGGTGGGATCAGAAGTGGCGAGTAATATTGTGGCCTGGCTAGTAGCTTATGGGTGTGTGTGTATGTATATCTCTCTCCTCTATCTCCTTCTTAGATTATATCCTTTTTAAAGGAAATGGTGCAGACACATATATACATTCTCTAAATATTTTTTGCATTTCTTTTGTTTTCCAGCAACATCATTCCTTCCTTTGTATTGATGGACATCCAGGCTTCTACAGTTGTCACTTACGTGTATCAGTTAATCGGAGATGATGTGAAAGTAGAAAGAATAGAGTACAAAAAATCCTAAAATAAATTCCTTTAACTGTTCATTGCCTTTTAATCTTCATTCCCATTTATTTCAGAATTAAAATATACGCAGTTCATGTATGACCTAGGCATCTTATTGTAGCCATTATATACTAATGTTTTGCATTTTTTATTTACTGTTGCTGTAGGAATGTTGTGAACTATTATAGCAATGATTGACTTGTTTATATGTTCAAAAAACAATTGTGCCACTCTGCATTAATAGCTGTATAAAAGTACAGATTTGTAAATAACATTCACAGAAATATGTAACAAAATAACAATACAAATTATAATTCTATGACAATGCGACTTTCTTGCTTCACGCACTGTGCTGTTTCTCTTATTTATATACAAAATATATTTTATATATTTTTTTTTTTTCTCTTAAATGACAATTGTTGGCTAATAACTTTGGGATATTAATGTGTCATGTTCTCCCTGAAATTAAATATAATTAATAAATCTAATACAGTAACCAATATGTTAAGGTAAAAAATGTGAGGTATATGCATTTAACCTTATTTGGCCTGGCCCTTTATGTTGTCACTGCATCCTTTTTTTTTTTTTTTTTTTGTGTGTGTAAATGCAGGTACAATATTCCACATGTAATAAAATGCCACACATATTGTTAAAGGTATAGTGGTATGGTTCAGATGTGCAGCCATTTCATTAACAATGAAACAAAATGTCATAATTAGTCTTCTAATTGTATACTATAGGTTTTTAAAATAATCCATTCTTTAAACAAAAATAAAAAGCAAAAACTGAGTTTTGCTAAAATATTTTGCTCCTTAAGAATATATTGTAGTCAAATGCATTTTTAAGAATTGGACAACCAGTCATTTTTTTTTAGACCATTCTCCCTTTTTTTTTTTTTTTTTTTTTAATTTTAAGAGCTAGATGCTGATTGGTAGCTGAACATATATGCCTCTTGTCGTTGCCTGATGTGTTCAGCTAATTCTCAGTAGTGTAGTGCTGCTCCTTCAATAAAGGATACCAAGAGAATAAAGCTAATTGATACCCAAAGTAAATTGATTACAATTGTATGATTTATCTGAATTATGTTTTTGGTTTTTTAACTCCGCAAATGTGGATCTAAACATGTATGCAATTTTCAGTGTCTGTGACAGCTAATTGCTATTCTGTGTGCAACTTTCAGTCAGGGCTGATTAATATTTTCTATATATTTAGCAAGAACAGATTAGCCTTTAAGAGAAATATACGTGAGGCAAGATTAAATAAAGTGTAAATGTACCACTGCATTCAGTGGGTCTCATCTCTTTTTGTATTGTGATACCCTTAAAGGTAAAGTCCAAATTAATCTTTCATGATTCAGATAAACAACTTTCTAATTTACTTTTAGCATCAAATTTGCTTTGTTCTCTTGTTATTCTTAGTTGAAAGCTAAACATAGGTAGGATCATATGCTAATTTCTAAGCCCTTGAAGGCCACCTCTGCATTTGACAGTTTTTCACCACTACAGGACATTAGTTCATGTGTTTAATATAGATAACACTGTGCTCATGCACGTTAAGTTATTTAAGAGTCATCACTAATTGCCTGAAATGCAAGTCTGTCCAAAGACCTGAGATAAGGAGGCAGTCAGCAGAAGCTTAGATACAAGGTAATTACAGAGTTAAAAAGTATATTTCTATAACAGTGTTGGTTATGCAAAACTGGGGAATCGTAAATAAAGGGATTATCTATCTTTTTAAACAATAACATTGTTTACTATCATGGTTTTTAACCACGCTGAGTTTGGAGGGCAATAAGGTGTTGTCCTCTTGAAGGTTTCCCCTTTCAGTGACTATCCCAGGGAACTCTCCACACTGCAGCAAGGAAAGGAGATTGCAGTCTCCATCCTCATTTTTGGCTGAGAGAGGAGCTCCCCATGATGTAACTGTGTTCATGCATGATGATGTCATGGGAAACAAGGAAGTCCCTGCTGATGCAGGGCTTTCCTTCATTATAAATGCAGCCACCTGATAAGTTAAAGGGAGTCTATATTTTCAAACTAGATGCTAGTGATCTCTGCAAAAATGGCAATAACTTGTAACATGATTATAGTAATTACTGTGAGGGAGGGGATCTAACAGTCCCTTCACCACTTGTCTCTGCTAGAGGGACAAGTGACTCCTCCTTTAAAAGGGGAAAATTGCATTTTTTTTTTTCAAATGAGGATTTACTTGTGTCCCTAGGGTGCAGCTGATCACCTGTTTCACTATAAACCATGTGATTTTGTAGGGGAAGGGGCTATTATAGAGCAGCTGTTTCTCTGGTTTAATTGGATGGGTTTGTGACCACACATATGAAAGACAGAATGTCCCTCTTTTGAATGAGGTGTCACACACCACTGTTTTATTTTTAAGGTATCACTATATTGATCTGCTGTTTCACCTGGGCACCTGCAAAGTGTCTAATAAAAGGGGCACTTTTAGAAAGAGGCTAGGTTCAATGTGGGATCTGTTACCCCTGTCACTTGCAGAGAGATGATTGCCTTTTTTTTTTTTTTTTTTTTTTAAAAAAAACCACCTACTTAATGTAATAGTACTATATTGGGGACAGTGACTCCAAAGAAGCAACCTTCCACTAAAGACAGCATCCAACACACACACACACACACACCCAGAAGATTACCAGTTTTTAAATTAGGGGTCTCATGTCCCTTTAGGTAGCAGGTGGTCATCCTAAAGAATGCAATCAGATGTCTACTAGGTCACTTTTACTGTGCTCTTGGCTTTAAAGGAGACCCTAGTACCCAAAATATGACATGAAATGGGACTAGTGACTCCTATTTTGAATGAGGCAACATTGACCATGTGACAGAACCATGAGCATATGGAACATCAGGATGGTGGGTGTCCCCGATGTTGCCTGCATAATACATAGACAAATTTAAGACTCATTTGATATAAGCAATCATTGTGTTTAAAATGAGTGGATTACCTCTCAGCATTTATTTTTTGGGGGGATTTTTGCCAATATTAGGACCCTTTTATTACCCCCTTTTTTGAAAGAGTAACGGTAGGGTGTTCGGTGCTAGCCAGTTTTTCTTTGCACTGAGTAATATTTCAGAAGGACATCTGATGTCCTTTATGCTACTACTTTACATTCTATGTTGGCTTGGGATAGAAAAGGGATTTTCTTATTACAGGTTTCAAATGATTATTCAGTTTGTAGGGGTAATAAAACTGAACAGACTTCATTAAAGGGACAAATCTACACTTTCAATTCAATATTTATGAGTCATACTGATTGGATAAAATGCAAGTCTGTCAAAATAACTAAATAAGGGGGCAGCCTGCAAAGGTTTAGATACAAGGTAATAACAGAGGTAAAATGTATAATAATATACAGTAAGTGTGTTGGTTATGCAAAACTGGGGAATGGGTAATAAAGGAATTATCTCTCTATTTAACCCCTTAATGATCAAAGACATACCAGGCACGTCCTACAAAAACGGTTGTTAATGACCAAGGAGGTGCTTGGCACGTCCTTGTGTTTCAAGTGGTGGAAGTGATCGCTTCCAGCCACTTTCAGGGTAGTGCAGTGATGCCTTGATGTTGAGGCATCCTGCAATACCCTTTTTTTTTTTATTTTTTAGCAACCAATGCAGAGAGAGCCACTCTGTAGCCCTCTCTGCATCGGCCAGCAATGGTGCTGATCGTTGGTGGCGTGGGAGGGATAGCAGGGTGGGCGGCCCATCGCTGGTGGAGTTCCAGATCTGGGTTGATGATGGATCTTGGTGCGCACATGAGGGGCGGGAGGAACCCTACAGTCAGGGATAATATGTGTGAGGGAGGGGGGAAAATAAGTGTTTGTAAAGGGATCTGGGAGGGGTGGGGTATTGAGGGGGGGCAGCTACACTACGGAAAAATGTTTTTTTTATTTAAAAAAAAAAAAAAAGGCAATTATTTTTTTAGTAAACTGGGTACTGGCAGACAGCTGGCAGTACCCAAGATGGCGGCAAATATGGAGAGGGTGTAGAGTTAGAGAGCAGTTTGGGGGCATCCAACACTGCAGAATATATACAAAAAAATGTTAAAAAAAAGCCTTTTATTTTAGTACAGTACTGGCAGACTTTCTGCCAGTACTTAAGATGGCGGTGACATTTGTGAGGTGGGGGAGGAAAGAGAGCTGTTTGGGAGGGCTGATCTCTAGACTAAAACTAGAATTAACCCTACAAGTTACCTAATTAACCCCTTCACTGCTGAGCATAATACAAGTGTGGTGCGCAGCAGCATTTAGTGGCCTTCTAATTACCAAAAAGCTAAACCAAAACCATATATGTCTGCTATTTCTGAACAAAGGGGATCTCAGAGAAGCATTTACAACCATTTGTGCCATAAGTGCACAAGCTGTTTGTAAATAATTTTAGTGAGAAACCTAAAGTTTGTGAAAAAGTTAACGATTTTTTTTTATTTGATCGCATTTGGCGGTGAAATGGTGGCATGAAATATACCAAATTGGACCTAGATCAATACTTTGGGTTGTTTTCCAAAAAAAAAAAAAAACATACATGTGAAGGGTTATTCAGGGATTCCTGAAAGATATCCGTGTTACAATGTAACTATCGCTAATTTTGAAGAAAAAAAATGGTTTGGAAATAGCAAAGTGCTACTTGTACTTATTGCCCTATAACTTGCAAAGAACATGTGATTGGGTATTTCTAGAAACTTTAGCATAGGTGTTTTTTTTGTGGTTTTAGATGTGTAACAGGTTTTGGGGCTCAACGTTAGAAAAAGTGTTTTTTTTTTTTCATCATATTTTATCATTTTGTTATAGTAAATTATAAGATATGATGAAAATATTGGTATCTTTAGAACGTCCATTAAATGGCGAGAAAAACTGTATAATATGTGTGAGTACAGTAAATGAGTAAGCGGATAATTACAGCTAAACACAAACACTGCAGAAATGCAAAAATAGCCCTAGTCCCTAACGGTAAGAAAATTGAAAAATTGTATGGTCACTAAGGGGTTAAAGTGTACAAATTCTGGAATAGACTGTCCCTTTAAATATTCCATAATGTCAACACTGAAAGAGGGTTATGGGGCACTCATTTTTTTGAAAACCCATTTTTTCATTCAGATTTTGGCCCCAAAAAACTGGCACTGTTCCCTGGCACTGTTCCCTTCGATAGCCCACCGGACAGCCTCTGATATTTTGTTATTTTAATTTTTTTAAATTACACGACAGTTTTTTGCCCAATCACTTGAGTGCTCCTGCATTGGATAAGAGAAGGGTCACGTATAGTGTTGGTGCCAGCGATATGGCTGTGATTAGGCAAACAACCCCATGACGTGGTTTAAAAAAAAAATTGCTCAGGCTGACAGATTGGCTATAAAAGGGGAACTGTGGCTGTTTCGGTGGCCAAAATCAACAAAAATTAGCCATTGAAAATATGAGTACCCTATAAACCTGGACCTGGTTCAATGTGCTCATACTGCACAATGTGAACATAATATTTACTGTCCCTTTAATATGAGGCTTTTGCTTTGAAGTCTTTCCAAAGTCATTGAACGAATCCTGTAGTGACTGCTGCTGACCATCATGTAGAGGGGCAAATTGCTTGATAGAAAAAGAGTGTAGTATCCACTGGTGACTGGAGTCAAGCTATCAGACCGTTTAAAAAACCAAGTCAAGCTATCAGACACTGTTTTGGAGCTATCAGACAGGTTTAAAACAGTAGTCAAGCTATCACACACTTATTTCTTAGTACTTTCTTAAGACTATTAAAGGCTGTACCATACAAATATGCTAATAAGAAATGTTTTAATGAATACCACAAGCATTTTTGTTATTAATGTCACTCAAATGTAAAAAAAAAAAGGTCATATTCATATTGTTAAAAACAAAATTCCCCATTGTGCCACTACATTTTCACCACAGCTAGTTCAAACAATGACCCCACTAAGATATCAAAAAGTATGGAAACTTTTTAGTGTGGAATTTTAAAAATATAGGGCCCCAAATGTCCCTAAAATTGCAAAAATCATCACTTTCAAGCAATTTCACTTAGGGATAAAAGCAAAATCTCCCATTGTGCCACTACATTTTCACCACAGCTAGCTCACACAATGACCCCTCTACGATATCATACATTTTGGAGAGTTTTTACTGTGGAATTTTAAAAATATTGGGCCCCAAATGTCCCTCGAATTGCATAAATTGGCCCTTTACAGCAAATTCACTTAGGAATAAAAAAGAAATCTCCCATTGTTCCACTAAAATTTCACCACAGCTAGCTCACACAATGACCCCTCTACGGTATCACTAAGTTTGGACCATTTTTACTGTAGAATTTTAAAAATATTGGGCCCCAAATGTCCCTTGAATTTCATAAATCGGCCCTTTTCAGCAAATTCACTTAGGAATAAAAAAGAAATCTCCCATTGTTCCACTAAAATTTCACCACAGCTAGCTCACACAATGACCCCTCTACGGTATCACTAAGTTTGGACCATTTTTACTGTGGAATTTTAAAAATATTGGGCCCCAAATGTCCCTTGAATTTCATAAACCGGCCCTTTTCAGCAAATTCACTTAGGAATAAAAAAGAAATCTCCCATTGTTCCACTAAAATTTCACCACAGCTAGCTCACACAATGACCACTCTACGATATCACAAAGTTTGGAGACTTTTTACTGTGGAATTTTAAAAATATTGGGCCCCAAATGTCCCTTGAATTTCATAAATCGGCCCTTTTCAGCAAATTCACTTAGGAATAAAAAAAGAAATCTCCCATTGTTCCACTAAAATTTCACCACAGCTAGCTCACACAATGGCCCCTCTACGATATCACACATTTTGGAGAGTTTTTACTGTGGAATTTTAAAAATATAGGGCCCCAAATGCGCCTTGAATTTCATAAATTGGCCCTTTTCAGCAAATTCACTTAGGAATAAAAAAAGAAATCTCCCATTGTGCCACTAAAATTTCACCACAGCTAGCTCACACAATGACCCCTCTATGGTATCACTAAGTTTGGGCTATTTTTACTGTGGAATTTTAAAAATATTGGGCCCCAAATGTCCCTCAAATTGCAAAAATAGTCACTTTCCAAAGATTTCACTTTGGGATAAAAAATAAATCTCCCATTGTTCCACTAAAATTTCACAACAGCTAGCTCACACAATGACCCCTCTATGGTATCACTAAGTTTGGACCATTTTTACTGTGGAATTTTTAAAATATTGGGCCCCAAATGTCCCCTGATTTTCATAAATCGGCCCTTTTTAGCAAATTCACTTAGGAATAAAAAAGAAATCTCCCATTGTTCCACTAAAATTTCACAACAGCTAGCTCACACAATGACCCCTCTATGGTATCACTAAGTTTGGACCATTTTTACTGTGGAATTTTAAAAATATTAGGCCCCAAATGTCCCTTGAATTTCATAAATCGGCCCTTTTCAGCAAATTCACTTAGGAATAAAAAAGAAATCTCCCATTGTTCCACTAAAATTTCACCACAGCTAGCTCACACAATGACCACTCTACGATATCACAAAGTTTGGAGACTTTTTACTGTAGAATTTTAAAAATATTGGGCCCCAAATGTCCCTTGAATTTCATAAATCGGCCCTTTTCAGCAAATTCACTTAGGAATAAAAAAAAAGAAATCTCCCATTGTTCCACTAAAATTTCACCACAGCTAGCTCACACAATGACCCCTCTACGATATCACACATTTTGGAGAGTTTTTACTGTGGAATTTTAAAAATATAGGGCCCCAAATGCGCCTTGAATTTCATAAATTGGCCCTTTTCAGCAAATTCACTTAGGAATAAAAAAGAAATCTCCCATTGTGCCACTAAAATTTCACCACAGCTAGCTCACACAATGACCCCTCTATGGTATCACTAAGTTTGGGCTATTTTTACTGTGGAATTTTAAAAATATTGGGCCCCAAATGTCCCTCAAATTGCAAAAATAGTCACTTTCCAAAGATTTCACTTTGGGATAAAAAAGAAATCTCCCATTGTTCCACTAAAATTTCACAACAGCTAGCTCACACAATGACCCCTCTATGGTATCACTAAGTTTGGACCATTTTTACTGTGGAATTTTAAAAATATTGGGCCCAAATGTCCCTTGAATTTCATAAATCGGCCCTTTTTAGCAAATTCACTTAGGAATAAAAAGGAAATCTCACATTGTTCCACTAAAATTTCACCACAGCTAGCTCACACAATGACCCCTCTATGATATCACAAAGTTTGGAGACTTTTTACTGTGGAATTTTAAAAATATTGGGACCCATATGTCCCTCGAATTGCATAAATAGGCCCTTTTCAGCAAATTAACTTAGGAATAAAAAAGAAATCTCCCATTGTTCCACTAAAATTTCACCACAGCTAGCTCACACAATGACCCCTCTACGGTATCACTAAGTTTGGACCATTTTTACTGTGGAATTTTAAAAATATTGGGCCCCAAACGTCCCTTGAATTTCATAAATCGGCCCTTTTCAGCAAATTCACTTAGAAATAAAAAAGAAATCTCCCATTGTTCCACTAAAATTTTACCACAGCTAACTCACACAATGACCCCTCTATGGTATCACAAAGTTTGGAGACTTTTTACTGTAGAATTTTAAAAATATTGGGACCCATATGTCCCTCGAATTGCATAAATCTGCCCTTTTCAGCAAATTCACTTAGGAATAAAAAAGAAATCTCCCATTGTTCCACTAAAATTTCACCACAGCTAGCTCACACAATGACCCCTCTACGGTATCACTAAGTTTGGACCATTTTTACTGTGGAATTTTAAAAATATTGGGCCCCAAACGTCCCTTGAATTTCATAAATCGGCCCTTTTCAGCAAATTCACTTAGAAATAAAAAAGAAATCTCCCATTGTTCCACTAAAATTTTACCACAGCTAACTCACACAATGACCCCTCTATGGTATCACAAAGTTTGGAGACTTTTTACTGTAGAATTTTAAAAATATTGGGACCCATATGTCCCTCGAATTGCATAAATCTGCCCTTTTCAGCAAATTCACTTAGGAATAAAAAAGAAATCTCCCATTGTTCTACTAAAATTTCACTACAGCTAGCTTACACAATGACCCCTCTACGGTATCACTAAGTTTGGACCATTTTTACTGTGGAATTATAAAAATATTGGGCGCCAAATGTCCCTTGAATTTCATAAATCGGCCCTTTTCAGCAAATTCACTTAGGAATAAAAAAAGAAATCTCCCATTGTTCCACTAAAATTTCACCACAGCTAGCTCACACAATGACCCCTCTACGATATCACAAAGTTTGGAGACTTTTTACTGTGGAATTTTAAAAATATTGGGCCCCAAATGTCCCTTGAATTTCATAAATCGGCCCTTTTCAGCAAATTCACTTAGGAATAAAAAAAGAAATCTCCCATTGTTCCACTAAAATTTCACCACAGCTAGCTCACACAATGACCCCTCTACGATATCACTAAGTTTGGACCATTTTTACTGTGGAATTTTAAAAATATTGGGCCCCAAACGTCCCTTGAATTTCATAAATCGGCCCTTTTCAACAAATTCACTTAGAAATAAAAAAGAAATCTCCCATTGTTCCACTAAAATTTTACCACAGCTAACTCACACAATGACCCCTCTATGGTATCACAAAGTTTGGAGACTTTTTACTGTAGAATTTTAAAAATATTGGGACCCATATGTCCCTCGAATTGCATAAATCTGCCCTTTTCAGCAAATTCACTTAGGAATAAAAAAGAAATCTCCCATTGTTCCACTAAAATTTCACCACAGCTAGCTCACACAATGACCCCTCTACGGTATCACTAAGTTTGGACCATTTTTACTGTGGAATTTTAAAAATATTGGGCCCCAAACGTCCCTTGAATTTCATAAATCGGCCCTTTTCAGCAAATTCACTTAGAAATAAAAAAGAAATCTCCCATTGTTCCACTAAAATTTTACCACAGCTAACTCACACAATGACCCCTCTATGGTATCACAAAGTTTGGAGACTTTTTACTGTAGAATTTTAAAAATATTGGGACCCATATGTCCCTCGAATTGCATAAATCTGCTCTTTTCAGCAAATTCACTTAGGAATAAAAAAGAAATCTCCCATTGTTCTACTAAAATTTCACTACAGCTAGCTTACACAATGACCCCTCTACGGTATCACTAAGTTTGGACCATTTTTACTGTGGAATTATAAAAATATTGGGCGCCAAATGTCCCTTGAATTTCATAAATCGGCCCTTTTCAGCAAATTCACTTAGGAATAAAAAAAGAAATCTCCCATTGTTCCACTAAAATTTCACCACAGCTAGCTCACACAATGACCCCTCTACGATATCACAAAGTTTGGAGACTTTTTACTGTGGAATTTTAAAAATATTGGGCCCCAAATGTCCCTTGAATTTCATAAATCGGCCCTTTTCAGCAAATTCACTTAGGAATAAAAAAAGAAATCTCCCATTGTTCCACTAAAATTTCACCACAGCTAGCTCACACAATGACCCCTCTACGATATCACTAAGTTTGGACTATTTTTACTGTGGAATTTTAAAAATATTGGGCCCCAAATGTCCCTCAAATTGCAAAATAAGTCACTTTCCAAAAATTTCACTTTGGGATAAAAAATAAATCTCCCATTGTTCCACTAGAATTTCAGCACAGCTAGCTCAGACAATGACCCCTCTACGGTATCACTAAGTTTGGACCATTTTTACTGTGGAATTTTAAAAATATTGGGCCCCAAATATCCCTTGAATTTCATAAATCGGCCCTTTTCAGCAAATTCACTTAGGAATAAAAAAGAAATCTCCCATTGTTCCACTAAAATTTCACCACAGCTAGCTCACACAAAGTGAATTTGCCCTTTTCAGCAAATTCACTTTGGGATGAAAAAGAAATCTCCCATTGTTCCACTAGAATTTCAGCACAGCTACCTCACACAATGAGCCCTCTACGGTATAACTAAGTTTGGGCTATTTTTACTGTGGAATTTTAAAAATATTGGGCCCCAAATGTCCCTCAAATTGCAAAAATAGTCACTTTCCAAAAATTTCACTTTGGGATAAAAAAGAAATCTCCCATTGTTCCACTAAAATTTCACCACAGCTAGCTCACACAATGACCCCTCTACGGTATCACTAAGTTTGGACCATTTTTACTGTGCAATTTTAAAAATATTGGGCCCCAAATGTCCCTTGAATTTCATAAATCGGCCCTTTTCAGCAAATTCACTTAGGAATAAAAAAGAAATCTCCCATTGTTCCACTAAAATTTCACCACAGCTAGCTCACACAATGACCCCTCTACGATATCACAAAGTTTGGAGACTTTTTACTGTGGAATTTTAAAAATATAGGGCCCCAAATGTGCCTTAAATTTCATAAATTGGCCCTTTTCAGCAAATTCACTTAGGAATAAAAAAGAAATCTCCCATTGTTCCACTAAAATTTCACCACAGCTAGCTCACACAATGACCCCTCTACGGTATCACTAAGTTTGGGCTATTTTTACTGTGGAATTTTAAAAATATTGGGCCCCAAATGTCCCTCAAATTGCAAAAATAGTCACTTTCCAAAATGTTCACTTTGGGATAAAAAAGAAATCTCCCATTGTTCCACGAAAATTTCACCACAGCTAGCTCACACAATGACCCCTCTACGGTATCACTAAGTTTGGACCATTTTTACTGTAGAATTTTAAAAATATTGGACCCCAAATGTCCCTTGAATTTCATAAATCGGCCCTTTTCAGCAAATTCACTTAGGAATAAAAAAGAAATCTCCCATTGTTCCACTAAATTTTCACCACAGCTAGCTCACACAACGACCCCTCTACGATATGACAATGTTTGGAGACTTCTTACTGGAGAATTTTAAAAATATTGGGCCCCAAATGTCCCTCGAATTGCATAAATTGGCCCTTTTCAGCAAATTCACTTAGGAATAAAAAAGAAATCTCCCATTGTGCCACTAAAATTTCACCACAGCTAGCTCACACAATGACCCCTCTACGGTATCACAAAGTTTGGACCATTTTTACTCTGGAATTTTAAAAATATTAGACCCCAAACGTCCCTTGAATTTCATAAATCGGCCCTTTTCAGCAAATTCACTTAGGACTAAAAAAGAAATCTCCCATTGTTCCACTAAAATTTGTGAGCTAGCTGTGGTGAAATTTTAGTGGAACAATGAGAGATTTCTTTTTTATTCCTAAGTGAATTTGCTGAAAAGGGCCGATTTATGAAATTCAAGGGACATTTGGGGCCCAATATTTTTAAAATTCCACAGTAAAAACTCTCCAAAATGTGTGATATCGTAGAGGGGTCATTGTGTGAGCTAGCTGTGGTGGGAATTTTAGTGGAACAATGGGAGATTTCTTTTTTATTCCTAAGTAAATTTGCTGAAAAGGGCCTATTTATGCAATTCGAGGGACATATGGGTCCAAATATTTTTAAAATTTCACAGTAAAAATGGTCCAAACGTAGTGATACCGTATAAGGGTCATTGTGTGAGCTAGCTGTGGTGAAATTTTAGTGGAACAATTGGAGATTTCTTTTTTATTCCTAAGTGAATTTGCTGAAAAGGGCCGATTTATGAAATGGAAGGGACATTTGGGGCCCAATATTTTTAAAATTCCACAGTAAAAATGGTCCAAACTTAGTGATATCATAGAGGGATCATTGTGTGTGCTAGCTGTGGTGAAATTTTAGTGGAACAATGGGAGATTTCTTTTTTATTCCTAAGATAATTTACTGAAAAGGGCCTATTTATGCAATTCGAGGGACACATGGGTCCCAATATTTTTAAAATTCCACAGTAAAAAGTCTCCAAACTTTGTGATATCGTAGAGGGGTCATTGTGTGAGCTAGCTGTGGTGAAATTTTAGTGGAACAATGGGAGATTTCTTTTTTATTCCTAAGTGAATTTGCTGAAAAGGGCCGATTTATGAAATTCAATGGACATTTGGGGCCCAATATTTTTAAAATTCCACAGTAAAAATCGTCCAAACTTAGTGATACCGTAGAGGGGTCATTGTGTGAGCTAGCTGTGGTGAATTTTTAGTGGAACAATGGGAGATTTCTTTTTTATTCCTAAGTTAATTTGCTGAAAAGGGCCTATTTATGCAATTCGAGGGACATATGGGTCCCAATATTTTTAAAATTCCACAGTAAAAAGTCTCCAAACTTTGTGATATCATAGAGGGGTCATTGTGTGAGCTAGCTGTGGTGAAATTTTAGTGGAACAATGGGAGATTTCTTTTTTTATTCCTAAGTGAATTTGCTAAAAAGGGCCGATTTATGAAATTCAAGGGACATTTGAGGCCCAATATTTTTAAAATTCCACAGTAAAAATGGTCCAAACTTAGTGATAACGTAGAGGGGTCATTGTGTGAGCTAGCTGTGCTGAAATTCTAGTGGAACAATGGGAGATTTCTTTTTTATCCCAAAGTGAAATTTTTGGAAAGTGACTATTTTTGCAATTTGAGGGACATTTGGGGCCCAATATTTTTAAAATTCCACAGTAAAAATAGCCCAAACTTAGTGATACCGTAGAGGGGTCATTGTGTGAGCTAGCTGTGGTGAAATTTTAGTGGAACAATGGGAGATTTCTTTTTTATTCCTAAGTGAATTTACTGAAAAGGGCCAATATATGAAATTCAAGGCACATTTGGGGCCCAATATTTTTAAAATTCCACAGTAAAAACTCTCCAAACTTTGTGATACCGTAGAGGGGTCATTGTGTGAGCTAGCTGTCATGAAATTTTAGTGGAACAATGGGAGATTTCTTTTTTATTCCTAAGTTAATTTGCTGAAAAGGGCCTATTTATGCAATTCGAGGGACATATGGGTCCCAATATTTTTAAAATTCCACAGTAAAAAGTCTCCAAACTTTGTGATACCGTAGAGGGGTCATTGTGTGAGCTAGCTGTCATGAAATTTTAGTGGAACAATGGGAGATTTCTTTTTTATTCCTAAGTGAATTTGCTGAAAAGGGCCGATTTATGAATTTCAAGGGACATTTGGAGCCCAATATTTTTAAAATTCCACAGTAAAAATGGTCCAAACTTAGTGATACCGTAGAGGGGTCATTGTGTGAGCTAGCTGTGGTGACATTTTAGTGGAACAATGGGAGATTTCTTTTTTATTCCTAAGTGAATTTGTTGAAAAGGGCCAATTTATGAAATTCAAGACACATTTGGGGCCCTATATTTTTAAAATTCCACAGTAAAAACTCTCCAAAATGTGTTATATCGTAGAGGGGTCATTGTGTGAGCTAGCTGTAGTGAAATTTTAGTGGAACAATGGAAGATTTATTTTTTTATTCCTAAGTGAATTTGCTGAAAAAGGCTGATTTATGAAATTCAAGGGACATTTGGGGCCCAATATTTTTAAAATTCCACAGTAAAAAGTCTCCAAACTTTGTGATATCGTAGAGGGGTCATTGTGTGAGCTAGCTGTGGTGAAATTTTAGTGGAACAATGGGAGATTTCTTTTTATTCCTAAGTGAATTTGCTGAAAAGGGCCGATTTATGAAATTCAAGGGACATTTGGGGCCCAATATTTTTAAAATTCCACAGTAAAAATGGTCCAAACTTAGTGATACAGTAGAGGGGTCATTGTGTGAGCTAGCTGTGGTGAAATTTTAGTGGAACAATGGGAGATTTCTTTTTTATTCCTAAATTAATTTGCTGAAAAGGGCCTATTTATGCAATTCGAGGGACATATGGGTCCCAATATTTTTAAAATTCCACAGTAAAAACTCTCCAAACTTTGTGATATTATAGAGGGGTCATTGTGTGAGCTAGCTGTGGTGAAATTTTAGTGGAACAATTGGAGATTTCTTTTTTATTCCTAAGTGAATTTGCTGAAAAGGGCCGATTTATGAAATTCAAGGGACATTTGGGGCCCAATATTTTTAAAATTCCACAGTAAAAATGGTCCAAACTTAGTGATACCGTAGAGGGGTCATTGTGTGAGCTAGCTGTGTTGAAATTGTAGTGGAACAATGGGAGATTTCTTTTTTATCCCAAAGTGAAATTTTTGGAAAGTGACTATTTTTGCAATTTGAGGGACATTTGGGGCCCAATATTTTTAAAATTCCACAGTAAAAATAGCCCAAACTTAGTGATACCGTAGAGGGGTCATTGTGTGAGCTAGCTGTGGTGAAATTTTAGTGGAACAATGGGAGATTTATTTTTTTATTCCTAAGTGAATTTGCTGAAAAGGGCCGATTTATGAAATTCAAGGGACATTTGGGGCCCAATATTTTTAAAATTCCACAGTAAAAAGTCTCCAAACGTTGTGATATCGTAGAGGGGTCATTGTGTGAGCTAGCTGTGGTGAAATTTTAGTGGAACAATGGGAGATTTCTTTTTATTCCTAAGTGAATTTGCTGAAAAGGGCCGATTTATGAAATTCAAGGGACATTTGGGGCCCAATATTTTTAAAATTCCACAGTAAAAATGGTCCAAACTTTGTGATATTGTAGAGGGGTCATTGTGTGAGCTAGCTGTGGTGAAATTTTAGTGGAACAATGGGAGATTTCTTTTTTATTCCTAAGTGAATTTGCTGAAAAGGGCCGATTTATGAAATTCAAGGGACATTTGGGGCCCAATATTTTTAAAATTCCACAGTAAAAATGGTCCAAACTTAGTGATACCGTAGAGGGGTCATTGTGTGAGCTAGCTGTGGTGAAATTTTAGTGGAACAATGGGAGATTTCTTTTTTATTCCTAAGTTAATTTGCTCAAAAGGGCCTATTTATGCAATTCGAGGGACATATGGTTCCCAATATTTTTAAAATTCCACAGTAAAAAGTCTCCAAAGTTTGTGATATCATAGAGGGGTCATTGTGTGAGCTAGCTGTGGTGAAATTTTAGTGGAACAATGGGAGATTTCTTTTTTATTCCTAAGTGAATTTGCTGAAAAGGGCCGATTTATGAAATTCAAGGGACATTTGGGGCCCAATATTTTTAAAATTCCACAGTAAAAATGGTCCAAACTTAGTGATACCGTAGAGGGGTCATTGTGTGAGCTAGCTGTGGTGAAATTTTAGTGGAACAATGGGAGATTTCTTTTTTATCCCAAAGTGAAATTTTTGGAAAGTGACTATTTTTGCAATTTGAGGGACATTTGGGGCCCAATATTTTTAAAATTCCACAGTAAAAATAGCCCAAACTTAGTGATACCGTAGAGGGGTCATTGTGTGAGCTAGCTGTGGTGAATTTTTAGTGGAACAATGGGAGATTTCTTTTTTATTCCTAAGTGAATTTGCTGAAAAGGGCCAATTTATGAAATTCAAGGCACATTTGGCGCCCTATATTTTTAAAATTCCACAGTAAAAACTCTCCAAAATGTGTGATACCGTAGAGGGGTCATTGTGTGAGCTAGCTGTGGTGAAATTTTAGTGGAACAATTGGAGATTTATTTTTTATCCCAAAGTGAAATTTTTGGAAAGTGACTATTTTTGCAATTTGAGGGACATTTGGGGCCCAATATTTTTAAAATTCCACAGTAAAAATAGCCCAAACTTAGTGATACCGTAGAGGGGTCATTGTGTGAGCTAGCTGTGGTGAAATTTTAGTGGAACAATGGGAGATTTCTTTTTTATTCCTTAATGAATTTGCTGAAAAGGGCCGATTTATGAAATTCAAGGGACATTTGGGGCCCAATATTTTTAAAATTCCACAGTTAAAATGGTCCAAACTTAGTGATACCGTAGAGGGGTCATTGTGTGAGCTAGCTGTGGTGAAATTTTAGTGGAACAATGGGAGATTTCTTTTTTATCCCAAAGTGAAATTTTTGGAAAGTGACTATTTTTGCAATTTGAGGGACATTTGGGGCCCAATATTTTTAAAATTCCACAGTAAAAATAGTCCAAACTTAGTGATACCGTAGAGGGGTCATTGTGTGAGCTAGCTGTCGTGAAATTTTAGTGGAACAATGGGAGATTTCTTTTTTTATTCCTAAGTGAATTTGCTTAAAAGGGCCGATTTATGAAATTCAAGGGACATTCGGGGCCCAATATTTTTAAAATTCCACAGAAAAAATAGTCCAAACTTAGTGATACCGTAGAGGGTCATTGTGTGAGCTAGCTGTGGTGAAATTTTAGTGGAACAATGGGAGATTTCTTTTTTTTCCTAAGTGAATTTGCTGAAAAGGGCCAATTTATGCAATTCGAGGGACATTTGGGGCCCAATATTTTTAAAATTCCACAGTAAAAACTCTCCAAAATTTATGATATTTTAGAGGGGTCATTGTGTGAGCTAGCTGTGGTGAAAATGTAGTGGCACAATGGGAGATTTTGCTTTTAACGCTTAGAGAAATGCTGGAATATTACTTTTTTTTTTACATTTGAGTGACATTTATAACAAAAATGCTTGTGGTATTCATTAAAACATTTCTTATTAGCATATATGTATGGTACAGCCTTTAATAGTCTTAAGAAAGTACTACCAAATATGTGTCTGATAGCTTGACTACCGTTTTAAACCTGTCTGATAGCTCCAAAACAGTGTCTGATAGCTTGACTTGGATTTTTAAACTGTCTGATAGCTTGACTTGGATTTTTAAACTGTCTGATAGCTTGACTTGGATTTTTAAACTGTCTGATAGCTTGACTTGGATTTTTAAACTGTCTGATAGCTTGACTCCAGATGGTAGAAAATGTGTTTCTCTCTTGGCAGGGTAAGAGAAATACTTCTGTAACGACTACTCTAACATGGGAAATCATGGTACCATAACAGGAGAATACAGTGAACACATGCATAAGTGACATTAAAAAATGTTCTAATTTGCTAGAGCTGCGCACAGAGGTTATAGGTGGCTACTTGCATGTCTTGCGTCTAACTGGCTCATTAGCCCTGGCTTCTTGCCACGATCTGAAATTGCAGTATGTGTAGCTTCAGAGTGGGACTTTAATTTGCAGAGGTTAATCAAATTGATAGTAAGGGGTATTTTTATTTGTATAAAATAACATAGAATCGATTAGATCGTGCCACTAAAGAGAAATAACATCCCCTAGCTTGAAAAAAAGACTTTAAGAGTATTCACCTTGAGTAACAACGCATCACCATTTTCCACACTAATAATCTAATAGCCTTCTGGGCTTTCTAAAGATCTCAGCTGAGGAAAAAAAACAGTCATGTACTCATCATTATATATAACTGTGTCTACCATCTAGCTAATTAGCTATGCGCTTTTGGGTCATGAGATTTAGGGCCGCGTGAGTCATAACGGTTATAATATTTTCTAACAACAGAGGGCGCTGTGAGAAACTTAATTCCTTTGACTTTTTTGTTGTTGCTGTTTGAACACTAAAACTTGCCGTAGTGGCGTATCCCGGAAGTAAAAAACTCACGTGGAATTGAAACCGCGTCAGGACCTTTTGGTGTTACGTTTGATGCACTAATAATGCCTCGTTATGCTCAGCTTGTGATGGGCCCGGCGGGCAGCGGGAAGGTGAGGGGAGTTTCAATTAAGTAATTTGATTCATTATACTTCAGCACACTGGCAAAGTTATTCTATTGTAACATGTCTTGAGATAAAGAATGTTACCTATGTTCGTATTAAAGGGACAGTGAACACTAACATTGTTATTGTTTAAAAAGTTAGATAATTCCTTTACTACTTATCCCTCAGCACTGCACAACCAACATTGGGTAAAATCTTAGTTTAGCGTTCTAAATCATTTTCTCAGCCATATCTCATTATTTTCCTACAAAAATTGGAATTGGGGTTCAGATGAGGGCTACCAACAATACTGCAGTATTTGTGTCTCCTGGAACAAAAAGGGGAGCCATCTTTTGGGGTGTAAAGTCCCTGTTTTCCCCATAGACTTTACACAGCCAGCCAGCTCTGCTCACCTACATGGATACATTGTATCAAACCCTCAGCCTACAGGTTTTTATACATTTGTAACTGTTTACTGTACACAGTCACTTAAAGCAGCCCTGTCAGTAACATCTGTACAAACTGCTGAGGAAATAATGTTCACACAGCCTTAAAGGGCAGGATAGCACCTGGTCACACAGTCTTAAAGGGACAGACAAAAAAAACACAGCCTTGAAAGGGTCAACTAGCACCACACACACACAGTCTTAAAGGGACAAATCACCATAATGTGCATGCAGCGCAACCTTAAAGGGCAGCTCGGCGCCTGCTCACACTCTTAAAGGGGCAGGCACACAACCTTTTAGTGAGTTTACACGCACAGTTTTAAAGGGAGCAATAGTAGGCATCCCCATGTTATACGCGCAGCCTTAAAGGGACGCTCTGTCTTAACGGGTCAGTGGCACTCTCAGCCTTTAAAAGGACAACTTGCACCACATGCATACAGCCTAAAGGGACAGATCACCGTAATGTTCACGCAGCGCAACCTTAAAGGCAAGCTCTGCACCTGCGTACACAGTCTTTAAGGTACAGGCACACACAACCTTTAGTGGTTAAATGCACACAGTTTTAAAGGGAGCGATAGTATGCATCCAAACGCAAAGCACACCGCTTTAAAGGGACGATCTGTCTTAAAGGGACAGGGGCACGTGCACAGCCTTTTAAAGAAACACCTTACACCATAACCACACAGTGTTAAAAGAACAGCTCACACCATGCACACCTAGCACAGCCTTAAAGGGCAGCTCACCTCCTGCTCACACAGTCTTAAAGGGGCAGGCACACACAACCTTTAGTGGGTAAAATCACACCACACGCACACAGTTTTAAATGGAGCGATAACAGTATACATCCGCACGCAATGCACACAGCCTTAAAGGAACATCTCACACCATGCACAGTCTTTAATGGGCGGGCACACAGGCTTTTAAGCACACCCAAATGCACACAGCATTAAAGGGGCACCCAGTATTAAAGGGACACTGTAGCCAAAAAAATCTTTTGTGATTCAGATAGAGCATGCTATTTTAAGCAACTTTCTAATTTACTCCTATTATCAAATTGTCTTAATTTTCTTGGTATGTTTATTTGAAAAGCAAGAATGTAAGTTTAGATGCCGGCCCATTTTAGGTGAACAACCTGGGTTGTCCTTGCTGATTGGACATCACCTTTAAACAAGTGCTGTCCATGGTTCTGAACCCACAATTTGCTGGCTCCTTAGCTGAGATGCCTTCTTTTCAAATAAAGATTACAAGAGAATGAAGAAAAATTGATAATAGAAGTAAATTAGAAAGTTGCTTACAATTACATGCTCTATCTGAATCATGAAAGAAAAAAATTGGGTTCAGTGTCCCTTTAAAGTGACAGACACAAACGCAGACTTTAAAGGGGGAGCTCACACCACACACACACACACAGTTTTAATGGTACAGGTGCACAAACACAGCACACACAGCCTTAACAGCACAGATCACATTACGCTTGCACAGTCTTAAAGGCACGGACACCCTCACACAATGCACACAGTCCTTAAAGTGATAGTAAACTTTTCCCTTTGTCTAAACAAATTTGGAATGTTATAGATATTTTAGAAGGAGTTTAACTATTCAGTTGTTATGAAGATGCACTATAACTTACTTTTTAATGTAGCGCTGAAATTCAAATACCATGCCCTCTGGCCACCAACTTGAAAAGTGATATTTTTGTTGAACTAACAGTTTGAAATATTTTCCAATCATCTCTCTAAAACAAAGGTGCTGTATGACTAGGGCTGATTGGGGAACCGTTCAAACTGTTAGCTCAACAACAAAAAAACGCACACACTCACAGACTAAAAGCACAGCTCATGGCTTTGTGTGAATGCCATAAAATCTCTAACTCTTTTTATGATTGCCTTGAGCCATCTCTAAGGGGCCGATTTACTAAAGTGCGGACAGACATGATACAATGTAGCGTATCATGTCCGCCGCACATCGATAAATTCTGGCAGCATAAGCTGTCGACATTTATCATTGCACAAGCAGTTTTTGTGAACTGCTTGTGCATTGCCGCCCCCTACAGATTTGCGGACAATCGGCCGCTAGCAGGGGGTGTCAATCAGCCCGATCGTATAGGATCGGGCGTATTGAAGACCGCAGCCTCAGAGGCAGCAGATCAGTTATGGAGCAGCGTGCACATTACAGTGATCTGTCCCTTTAAAGCTGTGTGCGCAGGTGGCGAGCTGCCCTTTAAGGTTGCGCTGCGTGCACCTTATAGTGATCTGTCCCTTTAAGGCTGTGTGCACAGGTGTCGAGTTGTCCTATAAGTTTGCGCTGCATAAACATTACTGCGATCTGTCCCTTTAAGGCTTTGTGCGCAGGTGTCAAGCTGCCCTTTAAGGTTGTGCTGCGTGCACATTACTGTGATCTGTCCTTTTAAGGCTTTGTGCGCAGGTGTCGAGCTGCCCTTCAAGGCTCTGTGCGCAGGTGTCGAGCTGCCCTTCAAGGTTGCGCTGTGTGTACATTACTGTGATCTGTCCCTTTAAGGCTGTGTGCGCAGGTGTCGAGCTGCCCTTTAAGGTTGTGCTGCGTGAACATTACTGTGATCTGTCCCTTTAAGGCTTTGTGGGCAGGTGTCGAGCTGCCTTTTAAGGCTCTGTGCGCAGGTGTCGAGCTGCCCTTTAAGGTTGCGCTGCGTGTACATTATCGTGATCTGTCCCTTTAAGGCTGTGTGCGCCGGTGTCAAGCTGCCCTTTAAGGTTGAGCTGCGTGCACATTATGGTGATCTGTCCCTTTAAGGCTTTGTGCGCAGGTGTCGAACTGCCCTTTAAGGTTGTGCTGCGTGCACATTACAGTGATCTGCCCCTTTAAGGCTGTGTGCGCAGGTGTCGAGCTGCCCTTTAAGGTTGAGCTGCGTGTACATTACTGTGATCTGTCCCTTTAAGGCTTTGTGCGCAGGTGTCGAGCTGCCCTTCAAGGCTGTGTGCGCAGGTGTCGAGCTGCCCTTTAAGGTTGTGCTGCGTGCACATTACAGTGATCTGCCCCTTTAAGGCTGTGTGCGCAGGTGTCGAGTTGTCCTTTAAGTTTGCGCTGCATGAACATTACTGCGATCTGTCCCTTTAAGGCTGTATGTGCAGGTGTCGAGCTGCCCTTTAAGGTTGTTCTGCGTGCACATTACTGTGATCTGTCCCTTTAAGGCTCTGCGCTCAGGTGTCGAGCTGCCCTTTAAGGCTCTGTGCGCAGGTGTCGAGCTGCCCTTTAAGGCTCTGTGCGCAGGTGTCGAGCTGCCCTTTAAGGCTCTGTGCGCAGGTGTCGAGTTGCCCTTTAAGGCTCTGTGCGCAGGTGTCGAGCTGCCCTTTAAGGTTGCGCTGCGTGCACATTACTGTGATCTGTCCCTTTAAGGCTTTGTGCGCAGGTGTCGAGCTGCCCTTTAAGGCTCTGTGCGCAGGTGTCGAGCTGCCCTTTAAGGTTGTGCTGCGTGTACATTATGGTGATCTGTCCCTTTAAGGCTGTGTGCGCCGGTATCGAGCTGCTCTTTAAGGTTGCGCTGCGTGCACATTAGTGATCTGTCCCTTTAAGGCTGTGTGCGCAGGTGTCGAGCTGCCCTTTAAGGTTGCGCTGCGTGCACATTACTGTGATCCGTCCCTTTAAGGCTGTGTGCGCAGGTGTCGAGCTGCCCTTTAAGGTTACGCTGCGTGTACATTACTGTGATCTGTCCCTTTAAGGCTGTGTGCGCAGGTGTCGAGCTGCCCTTTAAGGTTGCGCTGCATGCACATTATGGTGATCTGTCCCTTTAAGACTATGTTTGTGGTGCTAGTTGACCCTTTCAAGGCTGTTTTTTTTTTTTTTGTCTGTCCCTTTAAGACTGTGTGACCAGGTACTATGCTGCCCTTTAAGGCTGTGTGAACATTATTTCCTCAGCAGTTTGTACAGACGTTACTGACAGGGCTGCTTTAAAGTGAAGGTAAAGTTTTCTCTTTCTGTAAACATTATTTTATCTATCACCTTGCAAAATGCACAGTCGCTAACTTTGTTTTTTTTTAACCTAACATATTTCTTTTAAAAATATATTTGTTCTACCCGACAGTTCTGTTCCAATCTCCGCCCACCGTCCATTTCCTCTCTCTTTAGCTTATAACATATAGAGCGTTCCCACCCGCTCTATACGTGCCTACAATGCTCGTGCCCGGCTTCGTAAAATACAGCGCATGCGCAAAACATCCAGAATCTCACATAATGCGCATGCGTTAATGCTCTTTTGCATTACAAATAGCAAGCATCATGCAAGCGTCATTGATCTCGGCAACGCGCTTGGTTTTCAATGGAGAGGAAGTAACCTAACGCATGCGCAGAGCTTTTGAGATAGCGGTGACGTCAAATGACGGCCGCCTAACGGCCAGGAAGTCAATTGGCCAGAAACTCAACGTGACCAAAAAGCTGAAAAAAACAACAAAAAACGGGTTGAATCTAATGCTTGTAAGATTGCTGCTAATAAATTAAAAAACTAATAATAGAGATACATTTTAGGATTTTGATGAATGAAAGTACCATTGATTTTTGCTGTATTGCAGATAAGTGCACAGTAATACAGCTAAGTTTACCTTCACTTTAAGTGACTGTGTACAGTAAACAGTTACAAATGTATAAAAACCTGTAGGCTGAGGGTTTGATACAATGTATCCATGTAGGTGAGCAGAGCTGGCTGGCTGTGTAAAGTCTATGGGGAAAACAGGGACTTTACACCCCAAAATATGGCTCCTCTTTTTGTTCCTGGAGACACAAATACTGCAGTATTGTTGGTAGCCCTCATCTGAACCCCCATGCCAATTTTTGTAGGAAAATGAGATATGGCTGAGAAAATGATTTAGAACGCTAAACTAAGATTTTACCCAGACAGCCTCTTATTCACATGCTTTTTTATTTGCTTTTCACAACAGGAGACTAACTTTCATGTGAGCCATACATATAACATTGTGCACATGCCTGTGGGTTCTGCACAACACAGCTAAAATGCAAGTCAATAGATAATAAATACAAAGTCATGTGATCAGGGGGTAATCACATATTAAAGGGACACTGAACCCACATTTTTTTCTTTCATGATTCAGATAGAGTATGACATTTTAAGACAAACAACAGTATTGGCGCACATCAAAACAAATGAGACCACATATTATAAATTCAGCAAAAATCTTTTTACTTTTAAATAAAATTGGGATCTTAGTCACACAATATGGCCATATTCTGCTCAGCCAGTTAGTAAAAAGATTTTTGCAGGCAATTTTTTGCTGCATTTATAATATGTGGTCTCATTTGTTTGGATGTGTGCCAATACTGTTGTTTGTCTTGTATTTACTTTGGTCATTTTGGCAGCACTCCCACAATATGTGTGCTAATAGAATTTTTGTTGTTTTAAAATATAGATAATCCCTTAATTACTAATTCCCCAGATTTGCATAACCAACACAATTATAATTATATACGTTTTACCTCTGTAATTACCTTGTATCTAAACCTCAGCAGACTACCCCCTTATTTCAGTTCTTTTGTAAGACTTGCAGTTTAGCCAATCAGAACTGTCTCCATGGTAAATTCACGTGCATGAGCTCAATGTTATCTATATGAAACACGTGAACTAATGCCCTCTAAAGATGAAAAACTATCAAAATGCATTTAGATTAGAGGCGGCCTTCAAGGGTTAAGAAATTAGCATATGAACCTCCTAGGCTTAGCTTTCAACTAAGAATACCAAGAGAACAAAGCAAAATTGGTGATAAAAGTAAATTGGAAAGTTGTTTAAAATTACATGCCCTATTTGAAACATGAAAGGTTTTTTTGTACTTGACTGTCCCTTTAACCAAACCCCCTTGTTTTATTTCTTAAATTTAACCCCTTAACGACCGAGGACGTGCAGGGTACGTCCTCAAAAAAAAGGCAGTTAATGCCTGAGAACGTACCCTGCAAGTCCTCAGTGTGGAAAGCAGCTGGAAGCAATCCTGCTCGCTTCCAGCTGCTTTCCGGTTATTGCAGTGATGCCTCGATATGGAGGCATCCTGCAATAACCTTTGGTAGCCATCCGGTGCAGAGAGAGCCACTCTGTGGCCCTCTCTGCACCGGAGATCGATGGCTCCCTGCGTTGGTGGGTGGGAGCCGGACCGGGAGGCGGGTGGCGGCCATCGATGGCCCTGGTTATGTGCAGGGGGGGCGGGATAGTGGGCGGGGATGAGCGGGGGCGCGCACGGACGCGCGTGCACGGGAGGGCGGGGGCGGGCGCGTGCACGGGGAGGGAGCGGGTGGGAACCGCTACACTACAGAAAATGTATTAATAAAAAAGTATAAATGTCTAAATATTTAAAAAAAAAAAAATCAGCAAGGTGGTGGGGGTTTGTCTGTGTGGGGGGGGGGAAGCTACACTACAGAAAAAAGCCAAACAAAAATAAAAAAGCACTTTTTTTTGCAAACTGGGTACTGGCAGACAGCTGCCAGTACCCAAGATGGCCCCCAATGAGGCAGAGGGGAGGGTTAGAGAGCGGTTTTGGGGGGGATCAGGGAGGTTGGGGGCTAAGGGGGGGATGCTAGGGTTTTCAGGCTGTTTTAAAAGCAAAAATGGAAAGGTTAGTCACCGCATCTGGCCAAATGGGACAAGCTCAGGTACCACGTCAAGGTCCTCTCCAATACCTGAGACCCTAAAACAGCCACACAATGCAAGCTTTCAAATATATATATATATATATATATATATATATATATATATATATATATATATATATATATATATATATATATATATATATATATATATATATATATATATATATATCTATATATATATATATATATATCTCTCTATATATATCTCTCTATATATCTCTCTCTCTCTCTCTCTATATATATATATATATATATATATATATATATATATATATATCTATATCTATATCTATATATATATCTATATATCTATCTATATATATATATATCTATCTATATATATATATATCTATATATATATATATCTATCTATATATATATATATCTATCTATATATATATATATATCTATCTATATATATATATATATCTATCTATCTATATATATATATATATATATATATATATATATATATATATATATATATATATATATATATATATATATATATATCCAGGGAGTGTCATTATATGCAGTCTTGATTTGAGGCATAGTACTGCAGTGTTGGAATTCTATTTTGGTATATTAGAATTGAATGATTCAGCCCAGTAAGGCAAAACTTTAGTGTTAGGACCAGTCTATCTTGGGACACCTTGTAAGTGTTGACTGGCTGAGCAGAATATGGCCATATTGTGTGACTAAGATCCCAATTTTATTTCAAAGTAAAAATATTTTTGCAGTCAATTCTTTGTTTGTCTTTGTATTTACTTTGGTCATTTTGGCAGCACTCCCACAATATGTGTGCTAATATAAAAATGTTTTTCTTAGGCTTAACCAAACCCCCTTGTTGTATTTATGACATTTTAAGCAACTTTTTAATTTACTCCTATTATCAATTTTTTCTTCGTTCTCTATTTATTTTAAAAGCAGAAATGTAAATCTTAGCAGCCAGACCATTTTAGGTTCAGCACCATGGATAGCGCTTGCTTATTGGAGGCTTACATTTACCCACCAATAAGCAAGCATAACCCAGGTTCTCAACCAAAAATAGGCCGGCTCCTATGCATCACATTCCTGCTTTTTAAATAAAGATAGCAAGAGAACGAAGAAAATTGATAATAGGAGTAAGTTAGAAAGTTGCTTAAAATTGCATGCTCTACGGTTGAACATAAATGATATTACAACTGGAGGTGATACCAAAGTCCTTTTTGTAAATTATTAGTATAAAAACCTAAAATTGGTTAAACTTCAAGACTTAAATTGTAAGGTAACCTTGTTATGTACAGTGGGCCGAAAGCTGATATTTATGAATTCTGTATAACTATTATTAGTATTTGTAAAATGTGTGTCATAAGGCATTTACCTTTTTTCTGTCTGTTTTTTGCTTTCTGTACCTTTAAATGTAATATCAATAAAAATTAAATATAAAAAAAAAAATTGCATGCTCTATCTGAATCATGAAAGACAAAATGTAGGTTTAGTGTCCCTTTACTATAGCCATGGTTGCTGTGCAAAACTGGGGAATTGGGTAATAAAGGGATTATCTATCTTTTTAAATAATAAACATTTTTGAGTTGACTATCCCTTTTTAATTGACGGACGTTTTCATATTGCATTACAGTTTAGTTTTTTTTATGATTAGAAACAAGCATTTTACACATGTTTTCTTGTGCTGTTTAATGAAGCTTATTAAAAAAAAAAAGTTAAAGTATCATTAAAAATAACAATAGTTTTTGAACTTCTAAATTAAGCGTATCACAGCTAAGAATCAGGAACTGTCCCCTCTCTCATAGGGCTAGTTTTTTTTGGGGGGAGAGGGGGCTGTTACACTGCTTAAAAATTATAGGGGTGGTACCGGTGAATAGGGTCATCATTTTCTACTAGTAATTCCTACTTATTTAAAGGGACAGTCTACACCAGAATTTTTGTTTTAAAAGATAGATAATCCCTTAATTACCCATGCCATAGTTTTGCATAACCGACACAATTTTATTAATACACTTTTTACCTCTGTGATTATCTTGTTTCTAAGCCTCTGCAAACTGCCCCCTTATTTCAGTTCTTTTGACAGACTTGCATTTTAGCCAATAAGTGCTGACTCCTAGGTAACTTCACGTGCGTGAGCACAGTGTTATCTATATGACACACATGAACTAACACCCTCTAGTGCTGAAAAACGGTCAAAATGCATTCAGCTAAGAGCCGGTGTTCTATCAGACCAGCAAATTCATCAGAGTAGTGAACGGAAGTAAAATTCAGTCAGCTATTTGATTAAAAACCCATACCACGCATGCGATCCTCATTGTAGTCGCGTTCCAAAGCGACTACGTCACATTCGCTGTTCTGATAGAACACCGGTATAGGAAAAGGGGAGTTAAAGCTGAAACGTTTCGGTATAGGGACAATCACCCTCCCCTCACTCCCGCGTGGTATGGGTTTTTAATCAGACAGCTGACGGAACGTCACTTCCGGTCGCTACTCTGATGAATTCACTGGTCTGATAGAACACCAGCCTTCAAGGTCCAAGAAATTAGCATATGAACCTCCTAGGTTTAGCTTTCAACTAAGAATACCAAAAGAACAAAGCAAAATTGGTGATAGAAGTATAGAATTTAAAATTTGTTTAAAATTAGATGCCCTATTTGAATCATGAACGTTTATTTTGGAATAGACTGTCCCTTTAAATTAGCATGTTGCCTCATGTATGTGTCTTGTTATGTCAGAATAAAGAATATGTTAAAAAAAAAAAGTCTATTCGTTTCAAGAACAATTTAAAGGGACCTAAAGGAGCAATAATACAATTAATTTAACCTTAGAAGGTTTACAGTCTAGAGCTGATTACAGCTGCTAAGCCAGTTACTGATATGCTTGGAGCTGACAGTCTTTTGCCATGTTTAGTATAGGATTATCAGAGCGTTCAAGTACTAAACTGTTGTAAACTGTATTTTTAACCCTATAAACTCAGTTCTTTCAAGCAATACTATAATAATTAAATGGTGTAGAATGGCAGAACAATTTTTTTTAATGTCTAGCCACAAGGTTAGATTGCCATATGTAAATGTACAGAAGTATTTAGAATATTTAAAAAAAAAATACACACTTAGGTCAACTTCCAGAAGTAAACGACCTACTGTTGCAAGGTGAACTGAAGGTTTCCTTATCATAAAGGATGACGTTTTGTTGCAGAATGTCAATGCTATGTATACAATATATAAGCAATTTTAATTTTTTGGGTGCATCACAATTGGGGTTTTAGATTTCGTTTAATGAGTAGCAAACTGTTAGTGGGCAATCACCAGTATCTTGCTAACCAGTTCAACAAATTTGAAACAAATGCAGAATATGGCTGTAGGCTGCAGCATTTAGCTATCAGCAGCGGATTTATTATTGTAATAGTGCAAAACATTGTTTAATTGCTCTATAATTTCTTAGACGGTACTGCTTTGACCAGATTTGGTTGCCTGTGGTTCGCCACTGTTCAGCACTTTATTTTACTGTCTATGGCACCAATTATCAAAATCACGCCAGCATGGAAAGACAATCTGGTAATAATCTCACCAGACCAGAGAACTTTAGAAGATCAGGCCCTAGATCTCCAGATATAATTCATATGATATATATATATATATATATATATATATATATATATATATATATATATATATATATATATATATACACACACACTATTTTTAAATGACTGGGGTACCCAACCCTAGGGTATTCTAAGGGCTGGTAGGAAGTATGAATGACACTATGATGGAATAATAGCCTGTAAACTCTGACCTAAAGCTTTTACTTGACATCTATGTATGTTTCTTACCTTATGACACTTATTGTCTTTCAGAGCACTTACTGTTCTACAATGGTTCAGCACTGTGAGGCACTTAACAGGTCTGTTCAAGTTGTTAATCTAGACCCAGCTGCAGAATACTTTGACTATCCTGTCATGGCAGGTAAGTTAATATAATAATAGTAGTAGTAATATTTAGACATGTGCATTTGTCTTATGACGAATATGTATTCATCCGAATTGTGTCCCATTTGTCTATTCATCTGCATAGCGACCAGAGGAATGGACCAGAGACTGAAATGGGCGAGTAACACAAATTTTCATCTTTGTTAGTTGCATTTGTTTCGTTTTTCCTTTGGCACCTTCGGAGTGAAAAAAGGGGCAAAAGACACAGGAATGGGGGAAGGAGCTGAGATCATTTGACAAACGGGCTCATTTGTTTGCAGTGATGTACGGGGGGGGGGGGGTGTTTTATTATCCATGTGCACAATTTCCCCTGTCCTATCCTGACAGAGCATTACTAAATGAATGATGTGAGGGCCAGCAAGTTAGGCATTAAATGCCAAATATCTTGTCCGATCCCCTTTTCAACCTAGTATAGGGAGGTGGGAGTCTAAGTAAACATCAGCCATCTTTAATAAGTTTCACTTCAGCTTCTGAACAGTGTAGTTGTGTGTGCCTCTGTCAGCTGCGTTGCTTTTTCTTTCTTGGTGGGGGGAGCCTTTATGTGCAGAATCTGATACTTTTGTGCAGCACATTCTGCATTATGTTGTCACTTTGGTGGCCAGAGATTTATCATTTTTCTTTACTAGTTTACTGCTAAAGAGTTGTAGCTTTAGAATATTAATATATACTGCAGTGGGAGCATTGCTGGGACTGGAAGGTTCCTGTCTTGTTTTAATTTAAACCCTTTGTATGCAGAATTGTTTTTTTGTTTTTTGTTTTTTTTTCTATGGTAAGCAAATTTAGATTTTTTTTATATATATAATATTATATAAATATTACTAGTACTCCTCATCTAATGAAAACAATATTTTTTGTAATTCGGCATGGGGGCACTGTAACTGATACTGGCCACCTTGTGTGATCCCAGAATTAAAGGGGATATGGCTCCCAAACTGATAACCTGCCAACTTGGAGGGACAAACTGATTTGCAAGGTGCATGCGGTACAAGAAAAGGGGGGCATGACTTGCTAGGGAGAAGTGCTACAGCAGGAGGCAGATATTTTTTTTTTTATTGGTGGATACATTTATCCACTAATCAACAAGAACAAGCCAGGTTGTTCACCAAAAATAGTCTGGCATCTAAACTTACGTTCTTGCATTTCAAATAAAGATACCAAGAGAATGAAGAAAATTTGATAATAGGAGTAAATTAGAAAGTCGCTTAAAATGTCATGCTCTATCTGAATCACAAAAGAAAAAATGTGGGTTCAGTGTCCCTTTAAGCAATAATGTCCAGGATTGGGAATAACAAAATCCTAAATATATTAAGACCGAAAGCCATGCTAATACAGCAGTGGTATCCATAGCCAGTGTAATGTTAAGAGACTATAGCATGGGCTTTAGCTAGGCTACATATATCTATGGGCATGACATTGTGTATGTGTGTGTGTGTGTATATATATATATATATATATATATATATATATATATATATATATATATATATATATATATATATATATATATATATATATATATATATATATATATATATATATATATATATACACACACAGATATACATACACACACACACATATATATATATATATATATATATATATATGTGTGTGTGTGTGTATGTATATGTATGTCTGTGTGTGTATGTGTATATATATATATATATATATACACATAATTTATGTAAGAACTTACCTGATAAATTCATTTCTTTCATATTGGCAAGAGTCCATGAGCTAGTGACATATGGGTTATACAATCCTACCAGGAGGGGCAAAGTTTACCAAACCTCAAAATGCCTATAAATACACCCCTCACCACACCCACAATTCAGTTTAACGAATAGCCAAGCAGTGGGGTGATAAAGAAAGGAGTAGAAAGCATCAACAAAGGAAATTTGGAAATAATTGTGCTTTATACAAAAAATCATAACAACCATAAAAAGGGTGGGCCTCGTAGACTCTTGCCAATATGAAAGAAATTAATTTATCAGGTAAGTTCTTACATAAATTATGTTTTCTTTCATGTAATTGGCAAGAGTCCATTAGCTAGTGACATATGGGAAATCAATACCCAAGATGTGGAGTCTTCCACTCAAGAGTCACTAGAGAGGGAGGGAATAAAAATAAAAACAGCCATATTCTGCTGAAAATATTAGTCCACAACCCAAAAAAATAAGTTTATTTCATATTTGAAAGAAAAAAACTTAAATCAAAAGCAGAAGAATCAAACTGAAACAGCTGCCTGAAGAACTTTTCTACCAAAAACTGCTTCCGAAGAAGCAAATACATCAAAATGGTAGAATTTACTAAATGTATGCAAAGAGGACCAAGTTGCTGCTTTACAAATCTGATCAACTGAAGCTTCTTTATTAAAAGGCCACGAAGTGGAGACTGATCTAGTAGAATGAGCTGTAATTCTCTGAGGCGCGGTTTGACCCGACTCCAAATAAGCTTGATGAATCAAAAGTTTCAACCAAGAAGCCAAGGAAATAGCAGAAGCTTTCTGACCTTTCCTAGGACCAGAAAATAAAACATAGACTGGAAGTCTTCCTGAAATTTTTAGTAGCTTCCACATAATATTGCAAAGCTCTTACCACATCCAAAGAATGTAAGGATCTCTTCAAAGAATTCTTAGGATTAGGACATAAAGAAGGGACAACAATTTCTCTACTAATGTTGTTAGAATTCACAACCTTAGGTAAAAATTGAAAAGAAGTCCGCAAAACTGCCTTATCCTGATGAAAAATCAGAAAAGGAGACTCGCAAGAAAGAGCAGATAGCTCAGAAACTCTTCTAGCAGAAGAGATAGCCAAAAGGAACAACACTTTCCAGGAAAGTAGTTTAATGTCCAAAGAATGCATAGGCTCAAATGGAGGAGCCTGTAACGCCTTTAGAACCAAATTAAGACTCCAAGGAGTAGAAATTGATTTAATGACAGGCTTAATACGAACTAAAGCCTGTACAAAACAGTGAATATCAGGAAGTATAGCAATCTTTCTGTGAAATAAGACAGAAAGAGCGGAGATTTGTCCTTTCAAGGAACTTGCAGACAAACCCTTATCCAAACCATCCTGAAGGAACTGTAAAATTCTAGGAATTCTAAAAGAATGCCAGGAGAATTTATGAGAAGAACACCATGAAATGTAAGACTTCCAAACTCTATAATAAATCTTTCTAGAGACAGATTTACAAGCTTGTAACATAGTATTAATCACTGAGTCAGAGAAACCTCTATGACTTAGAACTAAGCGTTCAATTTCCATACCTTCAAATTTAATGATTTGAGATCCTGATGGAAAAACGGACCTTGAGATAGTAGGTCCGGCCGTAACGGAAGTGGCCAAGGCGGGCAACTGGACATTCGCACCAGATCCGCATACCAAAACCTGTGTGGCCATGCTGGAGCCACCAGCAACACAGAAGACTGTTCCATGATGATTTTGGAGATCTCTCTTGGAAGGAGAACTAGAGGCGGGAAGATGTAAGCAGGATGACAACACCAAGGAAGTGTCAGTGCTTCCGCCTGAACATCCCTGGACCTGGATAGGTATCTGGGAAGTTTCTTGTTTAGATGAGAGGCCATGAGATCTATCTCTGGAAGACCCCACATCTGAACAATCTGAGAAAACACATCTGGATGTAGAGACCACTCCCCTGGATGTAAAGTCTGGCGGCTGAGATAATCCGCCTCCCAATTGTCTACACCTGGGATATGCACCGCAGAGATTAGACAGGAGCTGTATTCCGCCCAAGCAAGTATCCAAGATACTTCTTTCATAGCTTGGGGACTGTGAGTCCCACCCTGATGACATAAGCCACGGTTGTGATATTGTCTGTCTGAAAACAAATGAATGGTTCTCTCTTTAGCAAAGGCCAAGACTGAAGAGCCCTGAGAATTGCACGGAGTTCTAAAATATTTATTGGTAATCTCGCCTCTTGAGATTTCCAAACCCCTTGTGCTGTCAGAGCTCCCCAAACAGCTCCCCAACCTGAAAGACTCGCATCTGTTGAGATCACAGTCCAGGTTGGCCGAACAAAAGAGGCCCCTTGAACCAAACGATGGTGATCTATCCACCATGTCAGAAAGTGTCGTACATTGGGATTCAAGGATATTAATTGTGATATCTTTGTATAATCCCTGCACCATTGATTCAGCATGCAAAGCTGTAGAGGTCTCATATGAAAACAAGCAAAGGGGATCGCATCCGATGCTGCAGTCATGAGACCTAAAACTTCCATGCACATAGCCACTGAAGGGAATGACTGAGACTGAAGGTGCCGGCATGCTGCGACCAATTTCTAACGTCTCTTGTCTGTTAGAGACAGAGTCATGGACACTGAATCTATCTGGAAACCTAAAAAGGTGACCCTTGTCTGAGGAATCAAGAAACTTTTTGGTAAATTGATCCTCCAACCATGTTTCCGAAGAAACAACACTAGTTGATTCATGTGAGATTCTGCAGTACGTAAAGACTGAGCTAGTACCAAGATATCGTCCAAATAAGGAAACACCGCAATACCCTGTTCTCTGATTACAGATAGTAGGGCACCCAGAACCTTTGAAAAGATTCTTGGAGCTGTTGCTAGGCCAAATGGAAGAGCAACAAATTGGTAATGCTTGTCTAGAAAAGAGAATCTCAGAAACTGATAGTGTTCTGGATGAATCGGAATATGAAGGTATGCATCCTGCAAGTCTATTGTGGACGTATAATGTCCATGCTGAACAAAAGGCAGAATAGTCCTTATAGTCACTATCTTGAAAGTTGGTACTCTTACATAACGATTCAAAATTTTCAGATCCAGAACTGGTCTGAACAAATTTTCTTTCTTTAGTACAATGAATAGATTTGAATAAAACCCCAAACCTTGTTCCTGAAGAGGAACTGGCATTATTACCCCTGAAGACTCCAGGTCTGAAATACACTTCAGAAAAGCCTGAGCTTTTACTGGATTTACAGGGAGATGTGAGAGAAAAAATCTTCTCACAGGAGGTCTTACTTTGAGTCCTATTCGATACCCTTGAGAGACAATGCTCTGAATCCAATGATTTTGGACTGATTTTATCCAAAAATCCTTGAAAAACCTTAATCTGCCCCCTACCAGCTGAGCTGGAATGAGGGCCGCACCTTCATGCGTACTTAGGGGCAGACTTTGATTTCCTAAATGGCTTGGATTTATTCCAATTTGAGGAAGGCTTCCAACTGGAAGCAGATTCCTTGGGAGGAGGATTGAGTTTTTGTTCCTTATTCTGACGAAAGGAACGAAAACGGTTAGAAGCCTTAGATTTACCCTTAGGTTTTTTATCCTGAGGCAAAAAAACTCCTTTTCCTCCAGTGATAGTTGAAATAAAAGAATCCAACTGAGAACCAAATAAATTATTACCTTGGAAAGAAAGAGATAGTAATCTAGATTTAGATGTCATATCAGCATTCCAAGATTTAAGCCACAAAGCTTGTCTAGCTAATACAGCTAAAGACATGGATCTAACATCAATTTTGATAATATCAAAAATGGCATCACAAATAAAATGATTAGCATGTTGCAGTAAGCGAACAATGCTAGAAATGTCAAAATCCAATTCACGTTGCGCTAAATTTTCCAACCAGAATGTTGATGCAGCCGCAACATCACCCAAAGAAATAGCAGGTCTGAGAAGATGACCTGAATATAAATAGGCCTTCCTTAGATAAGATTCAAGCTTCCTATCTAAAGGATTCTTAAAGGAAGTGCTATCTTCCATAGGAATAGTGGTACGTTTAGCAAGAGTAGAAATAGCCCCATCAACTTTGGGGATCTTTTCCAAAAACTCTATAGATTTTGCTGGTAAAGGATACAATCTCTTAAACCTTGAAGAAGAAATAAAGGAAGTACCTGGCTTATTCCATTCCCTAGAAATCATATCCGAAATAGCCTCAGGAATGGGAAAAACACCTGGGGAAACCACAGGAGGTTTAAAAACAGCATTTAAATGTTTATTAGACTGAACGTCAATAGGACTGGTTACCTCAATATCCAAAGTAATCAACACTTCTTTTAATAAAGAACGCATATACTCTATTTTAAATAAATAAGTAGATTTGTCAGTGTCAATATCTGAGGAATGATCTTCTGTTTCAGATAGATCCTCATCAGAAGAGGATGAATTATTATGTTGTTGGTGATTTGAAATTTCATCAGCTAAATGAGAAGTTTTAAAAGACCTTTTACTTTTATTAGAAGGTGGAAATGCAGACAAAGCCTTCATAATAGAATCAGAAACAAATTCTTTAAAATTTACAGGTATATCACGCACATTAGAAGTTGAAGGAACTGCAACTGGCAATGTACTATTACTGATGGATACACTATCTGCATGTAACATTTTATCATGACAACTATTACAAATGACATTCGGTTGAATAATTTCTACAATTTTACAACAAATGCACTTAGCTTTGGTAGAACCGATGTCAGGCAGCAATGTTCCAGCAGAAACTTCAGAGACAGGATCAGATTGGGACATCTTGCTCAATATAAGAGAAAAAACAACATATAAAGCAAAATTATCTATTTCCTTAAATGACAGTTTCAGGAATGGGAAAAAATGCAAAAGCATAGGCCTCTTGATAGAGAAGAAAGCAGGAGGCAAACATCAATGGGGTATTGAAATAATGAAAAAAATTTGGCGCCAAGTATGATGCACAACGTAATGTAAACTTTTTTGTTGCCAAAAATGACCGGAAATGAGACACTTGCGTCACTAATGACGCCACCGTGTGAAAGGTCTCGGCGTCACGTATGACGCCGGAAATGACGAAGTTGCGTCATAAACTTATCTTTTCGCGCCAAAAAAAGTTTGCGCCAAAAATGAGGCAATAAAGACTAGCATTTGACGCACCTGCGGGCCTAACACCCGCAATTGCAAAAAAGTAGTCAAATTGAAAAAAGACTAAACCCCATGTAAGAAATAAAATTCTTAAAGTGTTTATATTTCCAAATATGAAACTGACAGTCTGCAGAAGGAAATACATGAACCTGACTCATGGCTAATATAAGTACAATACATATATTTAGAACTTTATATAATTGCATAAAGTGCCAAACCATAGCTGAGAGTGTCTTAAGTAATAAAAACATACTTACCAAAAGACACCCATCCACATATAGCAGATAGCCAAACCAGTACTAAAACAGTTATTAGTAGAGGTAATGGTAAACTGAGAGTATATCGTCGATCTGAAAAGGGAGGTAGGAGATGAATCTCTACGACCGATAACAGAGAACCCATGAAATAGACCCCCGTTAGGGAAATCATTGTATTCAATAAGTGATACTCCCTTCACGTCCCTCTGACATTCGCTGTACTCTGAGAGGAATCGGGCTTCAACAATGCTGAGAAGCGCATATCGACGTAGAAATTTTAGCACAAACCTACTTCACCACCTCCATAGGCAAAATTTGTAAAACTGAATTGTGGGTGTGGTGAGGGGTGTATTTATAGGCATTTTGAGGTTTGGGAAACTTTGCCCCTCCTGGTAGGATTGTATATCCCATATGGCACTAGCTCATGGACTCTTGCCAATTACATGAAACATATATATATATATATACACACACACATACATACATATAAAAAGCTTGTCTTTTAAATATTATGTTAGTCCAATAAAAAAGGTATCGCTGCATACTGCAATACTTTGTTTTTTGAGCATCTATCTACTGGACTAACACGGCATATATATATATATATATATATATATATATATATATATATATATATATATATATATATATATATATATATATATATATATATATATATATATATATCCGTGTTAGTCCAGTAGATAGATGCTCAAAAAACAAAGTATTGCAGTATGCAGCGATACGTTTTTTATTGGACTAACATAATATTTAAAAGACAAGCTTTTTATATGTGTGTGTATATATATATATAAAATGTGTGTGTGTATATATATATATATTTTTATATATATATATATATATATATGTGTGTGTGTGTATATATATATATGTATATGTGTGTGTGTGTATGTGTGTGTATATATATATATATATATATATATAAAACACTAGAAGGTGGTTTAGAGGTTAATCTGACAGCTTTAAGAAAAAGCTGATAATAGCATAACAACTTTCTTACAATATAAGACATGTGGGATCACATGGAAATTAAAACTTAACTATTAAGTCACATAAATTAGGATGTTTACCTCTCTTACAAGAGTTGGTCTCTTTTCCTCTCATTATTTGTTTGCATTTAAACTCAATACACAGCACCTCCTACCCAAATACAATTGTAATATAATAAATTACTAAAGGTTTAATAAAGATTTGTAGTAGTGCCACTGGTATCCTTCTGCTTATTACAAGGAATATGGGTAATTCAACCGATAACCAACAACAATAATAAAGTTAAAATCTATCATAACACATGAATATGTCCTAATTTCAACTCCATTACATCATGTACTAAGCTAATTATTCATAGTGAAGTGAGTCCTGTAATTTCAGAGTGAGAGAGATGCTACAAACCTTATTATGTCTTCCACCCTACCCTAAGTTTAGGCAAGAGAGAATCCCTTAAGTATATTACAGTAATCACCATCCTCTAAAGCTCCTGCAATAGGGTGTTATCCGAAATTCAAATGAACAGTAACCCAGTTCACGGGCATACTTCTTTTGGGTAAGCCGGTTAATTCTGCCCACTGCAAAGTACATAAGGTGACTTTCACTGTTTAATCATCACCCAGCAAGTCCCACGGACCAACATGAAGCATCACACAAGGACACCATTGCCACAGGTT
The DNA here is from genome assembly GCF_027579735.1 of Bombina bombina. Lineage (NCBI taxonomy): Eukaryota > Metazoa > Chordata > Amphibia > Anura > Bombinatoridae > Bombina > Bombina bombina. The sequence continues at coordinate 350,319,580 of NC_069500.1, forward strand.
AATTCGTGTCAGTCCAACTCAAGTTCATGACAGGCTACCTCCAAATAAAGTGATGTTTCTGTGCAATCTTTTCCTCCCTGTCATGGAGGCTAGGTTGTAGGCAGGATGTAAAGCACCATTTTGCAGCCTGAATGTCAACAAGTACCTCACCAGTTGACCCTCAAGCTTATCTTCTTGGGACTTGTTCCTCTCTTGCGCAGCGTAGAGCAGGGAAATGGGTTTGAGGGGAGTCCTCTCTTTATCACACAGTTTTCTTTTCCCCCAAATAAAGCCCCAGCAGGAACAATTTCCATCTCAGATGAGTTAGCGACATCTTGAACTGCTGACAAATTAAACTCAGCTTTGTCTCTCTCTGTATTCAAGAATTTGCACAATTGAGATCAAACGACCAAATCTCCTTGTTTATTCTCTTCTCAAAATCGTCCCATAAAACTTGCAGAACTGTATTAAACTCCTCAATATTAATTGTTCTTGTTTAACTTAGAAAGGGAATGGTGCTGTTTACTAAACATATTCAGTGGATATCTTATCCATTGCCTGGATCTCCTGGTATTGCAGCCATACTTTGTCGCTGCCCAGACTCTCCCCTGTGAGTGAATGTTTTCATTAACTGGCATTAGCTTTGACACCAACTGATTTTGAAACGTTTTCCACTGCTGCTCCTGCCCTTCCTACTCTGTCAATTCGTCAATACCAAATGCTTAGGGAACTGCTCTGATCTGTGTCAAAGGGGCTCTAGGCATGCGTTTGTCCTCCTCCTCCCTCGGGTGTATGTGTTTTAATGTTTATGTATTGTGAGGACTACCTAGTTCAGTAACTCTGCTGCCTCTCTCACTCTTGCCCTTCCTGTTCTGTGGTGGTCATCATCTGTCAATGCCTAATCCTCAGGAACAACTTTCTTTATTTTATCCATTGGAGGTGTATTTTTGCAGTTTATAAACTGTGAGGTCTACCTAGTTCAGTAAGTTTTCTGCCTGCTGCTGCCTCTCCTGCTCGTTGGTGGTCTTCATCCATCACTGTCTAATCCTTAGAGAACTGCTGGCCGCTCAGTCCAAGGGACTCAAACACATTTGTCCTCCTCCCTTGGAGGTGTGTTTTATCAGAACCCTAATTCAGTAACTCTGCTGACTGTTACTGCCTTTTCTGATCCTGGCCTTTCTGCTCGTTGGTGGTCATTATCAGTTCATTCTAAAAATCTGCTAGCCGCTGTGTTCTTGGCACATTTGTCCTCCTGCTCTCTTGGAGTTGTATTGTTGAGGTTTATATACTATCAGAAGCCCAGTTTCAGTAACTCTGCTGCCTGAATTGAGTCTCCAAGGATAACTATAACTACAACCTTGTTATAAAGCAGGTGTGTGAGGAATGTGGGTACTTTGGCATGAGGGATTTGAAAAAAAAACAATAAGGGAGTTGAAAAAAAGATTATACGGAAAAGCTTAGAAGGGGGAGATAATAGGAAAGTGTAAACTGTAGTACTAGTGAATAATTGATATTAGTGTAATTATCAAATTGTTTGAATTCTCTTTGTAAAAATCATTCTAGCTGTATGTTCTCTTGTCACAATTGGCACTGAATCTTTCAATTGTTGGCATTTCCTAGCAGTGTCATTTTGTTGCTAAAAGGAATGTTTTCTGGGCTTTCCATTGGCAGTAATGCAATTGATTGTCTAATATTTATTTTATTGATAATCTCTCCATCACTGCACTTATTTAATTTATTTTACTTGTCTCCTGTTCCCTCCTTACATTTGCATTATGAAGAATGGGTCATTATTATTAAGATAGTTGAGATCGTAAAGGGATATTAACCAGTGCTCCTTTAGTAAAAACAAATATGTTAAATCAAAGTGAACCTAAAAAAAATAAAATAACTTTTTTATTGCAAAACGAGCACTTTTAAATTCTCAGTGTAGCAACTACCCTCAGAATGAGAGCTGACATGTTAGTAACTTAGGTTGCATTCTGCCAGTTTTTTTTTTTTTTTTAGCAAATCAGACTCCCTGTTTATCTATTCATTGCATACTAAAATCCTTTTAAAATGATGAATAGTACATATTGGAATTATTTCTATTATGTACGAGCCACCCCTTAGTGCTTTATTACAACATATCCCTTTAATTATTGTAATAGTTATGTAATATAAATTGTTGACATTTTAAGTACTGTAAATATTCAACTACATTTTTTAAAGTAATTCTTTATTAAAAGAAGAAAACATAAAGAACTAAATGATAAAGAAATCAATACATTTTGTAATTAGATTGTACAATTCATATCTGATGGTCTTGTACAACGCTTTTTATTTCCTGTATATGGCTTCCTGGCATGGAGAAAATAAAATTGACATACAGCACAGAATTGCCACCAATACAATTGTAGATTTTGACATGTATGCAGGTCTCTATCTATCTCTATCTCTAGGGTTGACTGTTGAAACAAATAAAGGGCACTTTCATATACTTCAGATACTTCATGCCTGAAAGCGCCTTTGTTTCAACCAATTGCTGTTCTTAGCTGGGGTGACGTTTTCACCTCTTAACAAATAGCCGTGTGGTAAATCCGGCTCCCATGGGCGCCAAACCCGGTTTACCGCATGGCTATTTGCTAAGAGGTGAAAACATCATCTCTTAGCAAAAGAAATTTGCAGCTAAGAACGCTGAACGGTTGAAACGAATAAAGGCACTTTCTGCATGAAGTATCTTTATACTTCATGAATGAAAGTGCCCTTTATTTGTTTCAACAGTCAGTCCTTGTGTTTCAAAACGCTATGGTTGACTTTCACTTTAATGAGTCAAGTACCAAACAGTAAAGTTAAATTGGCGTGCGCTGTCTGAATCATGAATGTTTTTCTTTTTAAAGACACAAGGATCATCTTCATTACTTATGGGATATTCACCTCCTGGTCAGCAGGAGGAGGCAAAGAGTACCACAGCAGAGCTGTCAAATAGCTCCTCCCTTCCCTCCCACTCCAGTCATTCTCTTTGCCTACGTTAGTGATAGGAAGAGGTAAAGTGAGGAGTTAATATAGATTCTTCAATCAATTATTTTTAAAGTAGTGCCAGAGTGTGCTGCTTTGTTCTAGGGTGTAGCTGTAGTCCATATCAGTCTCTTCAGTAGAGCTTTTGGTGGCTTTAGAGCAATGGGAACTGGTGGGACATAATTCTCACTGCGCCTCCCATACATTTCTGCTGCCCTTATTCTGATAGTCTAAGCAAACTTAACTCAGGCTCTATCATTTTCCACAGGGCTATAGGAGGGAGAGGACCTCTTACACCTGCTGGACTGTCCTGCTGTCGGACAGCATTGAGTTAAGTGCTGACTTTTTATTCTGGGAATAATCAAAGACTCAGAGGAGAGTGGGCACTTTAATCAGATTTACACACAAGGCTCAGCAATATGGGGCTCTTTGTGATTGGGACATTATGCTCTCTAAGTATGGAGGGTTGTGTTGACGGCTTAAGTACAGGCACTGGGGCTGGGAGTTAAGCTACATTTTTTTTTCACTTTAGTTTGTTTATTTTACTATGTGAAGCCGGTCGGGTTGTGTGCCTATTACTGACGCCCACGATGGGCGGGGCTATGTTTTCACGCACTTTTTAATGCACTGCGCAGTTTTCAGTCCTTGTCTGAGCACGTAGCTGTTCCGGGTACTCGGTGGTTGTTACACAAACGGCTGGAGCATCGCACTAGAACCACATGGACTTTTCACTCAGAGCAAGCGGTTGCGTAGTGTTTTCAAGCCCTTGAGACTGCTTAGAGATTGTTGGAAGATAGTGCAGTGGATCCGAGCGGCAGGTAGGCGCCTCAGCAGTTGTGTCTGAATATTATTATATTTAACGGAGGATATGTTTTTTCTTTCTGCAAGGAAAATGGTTTCCATTTAAATTTTAAAGTCACAGTACCTTTTTCAGACGTTCAAAATTATTTGAGCTAAATTGATCTATTTAAATTTTGTTGTTTATTTTGGGACAACTTTTTTTCTACTTGCAGTAAAAATGTCTAGTTCTAAAATTTAAAGGGCCAGTATCAGTTTTTTTTGTAATAAGATTTTCTATATAAAGGTAAAGTTTTATTACATTGTTGTTCTACTGTGCTTCAGCATGGACATAGGAGCTATACAAGATGTTACTTGCTTCATGTGTTTGGATGGCAATGTGGGAGAGGGCTTTAAGGTATAGAGAGAAGATTTTTCATGAACAAGACTTTTCAAAAGAGGATGCTTCTCAGGAGTCTGACGAGATTCAGAGTATGCCGCAGCTTTCTCCCCAAGCGTCCAAAACCTTAACGCCCTCACAAGCGGTGCCCTGTATTTCTGCTCTAGCACCTGCTGGAGTTACTTTAAAAGACATAGCTGCGCTCATGTATTCCACAATTTCTGATTTGTTGTCTGCTTTTCCTATGCTACAAGGCAAACGTAAGAGGAAAGACAACCATGTTATCAGTGCGGTTTCTGATACCATGGTGGCAATCTCGGATGTACCCTCCCAGGGAACTGAGATGGAGAGTATAGAGGTTCTATCAGAAGGCGAAATTTCAGATTCAGAGAGTTCATTGCCTTTGACTGATTCAGAGGTTGTCTCTTTCAGATTTAAACTAGAACACCTCCGCCTGTTACTCAGGGAGGTTTTAGTTACCTTAGACGACTGTGATTCCACAGTAGTGGTCGCTCCTGCAAAGTCGAGTAAATTGGACAGATATTTCGAAGTTCCTTCTTACTCAGATGTTTTTCCCGTTCCTAAGCAAGCTTCGGAGATTGTTTCTAAGGAATGGTAGAGACCAGGTATTCCCTTCTCTCCATCTCCTATTTTCAAGAAGATGTTTCCTATAGCTGACGCTGTCAGGGAAGCTTGGCAAACAGTTCCACCTTAGCCAAGCGAACTACTATTCCCATTGAGGATAGCTGTGCCTTTAAAGATCCCATGGACAAGAAGTTGGAGGGTCTACTTAATAAGCTTTATGTTCACCAGGGTCTGCTATTGCAGCCGGCTGCGTGCATTGCTACTGTCACTAGTGCAGCAGCCTATGGGTTTGATGCTCTGTCCGAGTCTCTCAAGACTGAGACTCCTTAGAGGAGATCCAAGATAGGATTAAAGCTCTGAAGTTAGCTAATGCCTTTATTACGGACGCTTCTCTGCGAATTACTAAATTAGCAGCTTAGAGTTCGGGGGTTCTCTATCCTAGCCCGCAGAGCTTTAGGGTTAAAACCTTGGTCTGCGGACATGTCTAAGCTTCTAGCGATTCCTTACAAGGGGAAGACCTTGTTTGGACCTGGCCTGACAGAAATGATCTCTGATATCACGGGAGGTAAGACTCATCTCCTTCCTCAGGATAAGAGAAACAAGCAGAAAGGACGACAGAGTAATTTTCGTTCCCTTTCAAAATTTCAAGGGAAATTCTTTCTCTTCCTCCTCTAAACCAGAACAACCTAAGCCTACTTTGAGACCCAACCAGTCTTGGAACAAGGGTAAACAATCCAAGAAGCCTGCTGTTGAATCCAAAACAGCAGGAAGGGCATGCCCCCGATCCGGGACCGGATCTGGTAGGGGGCAAACTTTCCTTCTTCGTTCGGGACGTTCAGGATCCCTGGGCTATAGAAATAGTGTCTCAGTGATACAAACTGGAGTTCAAAAGTTTTCCTCCCTGAGGAAGATTTCTTCTTTCAAGATTATCTGCAAACCACATAAAAAAAAAAGAGGCGTTCTTACATTGTGTAAGAGACCTCTCCTCCCTGGGAGTGATTATTCACATTCCAGTACAGGAACAGGGGCAGGGTTTTTATTCAAATCTGTGGTTCCCAAAATGGAGAGAAACTTCAGACCTTTCTTAGACCTCAAGAATCTAAACAAGTTTCTCAGAGTTCAATCATTCAAGATGGAGACTATTCGTACCATTCTTCCATTGATCCAGTAGGGTCAATTCATGACAGTGGATTTGAAGGATGCATATCTACATCTTCCTATCCACAGAGATCATCACAAGTTCCTGAGGTTTGCCTTTCTGGACAAACACTTTCAGTTCGTGGCTCTTCCTTTCGACCTGGCCACGGCACCCAGAATTTTCACAAAGGTTCTGGGGTCTCTGCTGGCGGTTCTAAGACCGCGGGGCATTGCGGTGGCACCTTATCTGGACGATATTCTAATCCAGGCACCATCTTGTCAACAAGCAAGATCTCATACCGACGTGCTATCTTTCCTGAGAACTCACGGGTAGAAGGTAAATCTGGAAAAGAGTTCCTTAAGCCCGAAGACAAGGGTGACCTCCTTGGGAACTCTAATCGATTCTATATCCATGAGAATTTTTCTGTCAGTGGTCAGGAAATCAAAGATTCTAGATACCTATCGAGCCCTTCAATCCACTCCTCGGCCATCAGTGGCTCAGTGCATGGAGGTAATCGGACTGATGGTGGCGTCAATGGACATCATCCCGTTTGCTCGGTTCCACCTCAGGCCTCTGCAGTTAGACATGCTCAGGCAGTGGAATGGAGATTATGCAGACTTGTCTCCTCGAATAACCCTGGGAGACGAGGGACTCTATTCATTGGTGGTTGTCTCTGGATCATCTATCCCAGGGAACCTGCTTTCGCAGACCGGCCTGGGTGATTGTGACAACAGACGCCAGCCTTCTAGGGTGGGGAGCTGTCTGGGGTCCCCTAAAGGCTCAGGGACTATGGACTCAGGCGAGTCTGTTCTTCCTATAAACATTCTGGAACTAAGAGCGATCTTCAATGCTCTTCTGGCCTGGCCTCAGTTGGCTTAGGCCCAGTTTATCAGATTCCAATCGGACAACATAACATCAGTGGCTTACATCAATCATCAGGGAGGAACGAGGAGTTCCTTAGCGATGACCGAGGTAGCCTAGATAATCCAGTGGGCGGAGGCTCATTCTTGCCATCTGTCAGCAATCCACATCCCAGGAGTGGACAACTGGGAGACGGATTTTCTGCGCAGGCAGACTTTTCATCCAGGAGAGTGGGAACTCCATCCGGAAGTGTTCTCCAACCTGATTCTCAAATGGCGTTAGCCGGAGTTGGCTCTCATGGCATCCCATTAGAATGCCAAGCTTCCGAGATACGGGTCGAGGTCCAGGGATCCTCAAGCTGAACTTAGATGCTCTGGCGGTTCCTTGGCTCTTCAGCCTAGCATACCTATTTCCCCCGTTTGCACTTCTTCCTCGGGTCATTGCTCGAATCAAACAGGAGAAGGCATCGGTGATCTCATTGCTCCTGCTTGGCCTCGCAGGATTTGGTATGCAGAGCTGGTGGACATGTCATCTCTGCCACCTTGGAGACTTCCGTTGAGGAAGGACCTTCTAATTCAAGGACCGTTCCTTCACCCAAATCTAGTTTCTCTGAAGCTGACTGCTTGGAGATTGAACGCTTAATCTTATCCAAGCGGGGTTTTTCTGATTCGGTCATAAAGACCATGATTCAGGGTCGTAAGCCTGTCGCTAGAATGATTTTACCATAAGATATGGCGTAAATATCTCTATTGGTGTGAATCCAATGGCTACTCATGGAGTAGTTAGGATTCCCAGAATTTTGTCTTTTCTTCAAGAAGGTTTGGAGAAAGGTTTATCGACCAGTTCCCTGGAGGGTCAGATCTCTGCTTTATCTATTTTGTTACACAAACGTCCAGCAGATGTCCCAGATGTACAATCTTTTTGTCAGGCCTTAGTTAGGATCAGGCCTGTGTTTAAACCAGTTACTCCTCCATGGAGCCTGAATTTAGTTCTTAAAGTTCTTCAAGGGGCTCAGTTTGAGCCTATGCATTCCTTAGATATTAAGTTATTATTTTGGAAAGTTTTATTTCTTGTTGCTATTTCTTCAGCTCATAGAGTGTCAGAGCTCTCGGCGTTGCAATACACTTCTCCTTATCTTATTTTCCAGTCCGATAAGGTAGTTTTTCGTACTAAGCTAGGTTTTCTTCCTAAGGTTGTTTCAGATAGGAACATTAACCAGGAGATTGTGGTTCCTTCCTTGTGTCCTAATCCTCCTTCTCAGAAAGAACGTCTTTTGCACAATTTGGAGGTGGTCCGTGCTTTAAAATTTTATTTACAAGCAACTAATGATTTTTGTCAGTCCTCTTCTTTGTTTGTAATTTTCTCTGGAAAACGTAAGGGTCAGAAAGCTACGGCTACCTCTTTCCTTTTGGCTGAAGAGTATCATCCGTTTTGCATATGAGACTGCTGGACAGCAGCCTCCTCAGAGAGTTACGGCTCATTCCATTAGTGCTGTTGCTTCCTCATGGGCATTCAAAAATGAAGCTTCTGTAGAACAGATTTGCAAGGCTGCAACTTGGTCCTCTCTTCACACTTTTTCTAAATTCTATAAATTTGATACTTTTGCCTCGGCTGAGGACGCTTTTGGGAGAAAGGTTCTTCAAGCAGTGGTGCCTTCCGTTTAGGTACCCTGTCTTGTCCCTCCCGTATTATCTATGTCCTCTAGCTTGGGTATTGTATCCCATAAGTAATGAAGATGATCCGTGGACTCATCGTGTCTTTAAAAAGAAAAGAAAATGTATGCTTACCTGATAAATTTGTTTCTTTTTAGACACAATGAGTCCACGGCCCGTCCTGTTCTTTTAAGACAGGTTGTTAATTATTGTAAACTTCAGACACCTCTGCACCTTGGCTTTTCCTTTCTCTTCCTAACTTTGGTTGAATGACTGGAGTGGGAGGGAAGGGAGGAGCTATTTGACAGCTCTGCTGTGGTGCTCTTTGCCGCCTCCTGCTGACCATGAGGTAAATATCTCATAAGTAATGAAGATGAACTGTGGACTCATCGTGCCTTAAAAGAAACAAATTTATCAGGTAAGCATAAATTTTCTTTTTTTGCTTTTACGTTGTTAAATTGAAGCTTCAAAATTGAAGGGCACTTCATAACTATGGAAAGGCAGAGCGTTGTGAAGGTATTAGAAGTTGGAGACTTTTTTAGTGAAAGGTTTAAAGATGGGAAGGACCCATTATCAACGAGTAATATTTTTTTTGTCTTGTCCCAGATATCCGTGAGCTGATTGAAGTGGATGATGTCATGGAGGACAGTTCATTGCGATTTGGACCAAATGGAGGTCTGGTTTATTGCATGGAGTATTTTGCAAACAACTTTGACTGGCTGGAGAGCTGCCTGGGACATACAGAGGATGATTACATACTGTTTGACTGTCCAGGTGAGCTCTCTCTCAACCATTCTTCTAGTGCACGAGGACAGCTTAGTGATTGAATCCTTGATATCAGTGTTAATTTCGTCGACTAAAACTAGACTAAAATGACTATAAAACTAAAGAAATTCTGATGACTAAAATACGACTAAAACTAAAATGACATTTTAGTCAAAAGACTATGACTAAAACTAAATCAAAATTTGCTGACAAAAACATTTTATGCAAGTTGTTATAATCAATCCATATCTAATTACTGCTCTTTTGTAAAATTTATGAAACTTAAAGGGACACTGTACACAAATTTTTTCTTTTGTAATTCAGAAAGAGCATGCAATTTTAAGCAACTTTCTAATTTACTCCTATTATCAATTTTTCTTCGTTCTCTTGCTATCATTATTTGAAAAAGAAGGCATCTAAACTTTTTTTTGGTTTCAGTACTCTGGACAGCACTTTTTTATTGGTGGATGAATTTAACCACCAATCAGCAAGGACAACCCAGGTTGTTCACCAAAAATGGGCCGGCATCTAAACTTACATTCTTGCATTTCAAATAAAGATACCAATAGAATAAAGAAAATTTGATAATAGGAGTAAATTAGAAAGTTGCTTAAAATTTTATGCTCAATCTGAATCACAAAAGATTTTTTTTGGGTACAGTGTCCCTTTAATTTTATTACATTTTAAGATAGACATGTTATATACCACAACAGTTAAATCTGTTAAATCTGTATTGCATGTTCAAACCTTAATACCATAAATAAAAACAGGTTAATAAACCTTTACTCCAGGAGTATATAATGAGTTTGGAAGTTCTAGAGCAGTGCTAATATCGTTGCCGAAACTTTTTCGAATCTGTGAACAATCAATTGATTCTTCCTATAGAAATAAGCATAACCCACGAATAATGGTTTAAGTTATGCTGTGCCTGTGCTAGCTGCAGAAACTTTTTGTTGTGTTGTTACTTGATACTTGTTTTAATTATTAACATAGAACTGTTAAAGGTTTTATATTGGGTAATATGTTCAATTTAGCCAATACAGTTTACAGTTTTTTTTTTATATTTTAAAGTTGCACGTCTGTTTGTTTATGAAACTTGGTTTTATTTAATTTTAAGTTTAATAAAGATGTTACATATCACAACGGCTAAATCTGTGTCTGTATTGCATGTTTAAACCTTAATACCATAAATATTAACAGGTATTATGTTTACTCCTAGAGTATGTAATCAGTTTGCAAATGATAGAGAAATGCTTAAATAATGCATTACACTTTAACTAAACCCCTTAGATTTTAGTTGACTAAAATCTACTGGGATTTAGTCGACTAAAATCTACTGGAAATTCAGTCGAGTAAAACTAGACTAAAACTAAAACAATTCAGATGACTAAAATACGACTAAAACTAAAATGGCATTTTAGTCAAAAGACTAAGACTAAATTGAAATTTGCCGTCAAAATTAACACTGCTTGATATACAGAATATAATAACCCTATAATTACAGTTTTATCTCTTTGTGATATAGTTGGTTTAAAATTAGAAAATCACAGTCTGCAATCTCATCTGTTTGTCTTGCATTTAAAACAAACGTATTTAATAAAGTTACATTTTTTTTCATTTATTTTTTTTATCTGTTTGTAAGGAGAAATAATGCTAATAAAACACATCACACATGAATACAGATGTTATTTGCATATGTGATTTATGGTAAAACAACTCAATATGATCTGCAGACGTTCAGTGTACTTGCAATATGTTTAATTTGTGAAATCAGTGTTTTACGTGTGGAAAATGTATGTACTGATTAAATTAAGGTTGTTGAATACAAGGCCTGAGAACCACAGATCAGCTTTCCATTGCATCTAATCTGGTGCCCCTACTATTCATCTATTGCTCCCAATTCTACACTTAGAGACAGTGAAAACCTTGCAGTTATATATTCTATGTCTTGCTATAGAATAACTATCTAAGCAAAACTAAAGATTTTTTTATAAAAATCTCAAGTTGTTTATTGTCCCTTACTCCCTTTTAATGACCTTGAGATTGCTTTGAATATTTATTTTAGTTGTCACTTCAGGTGCATGTGCAAACTGAACCTTTCTCCCTAGGTCAAATTGAGCTCTACACACATTTGCCAGTAATGAAGTACCTGGTGGATCAGCTACAGCAGTGGGAGTTCAGAGTCTGTGGAGTCTTCTTAGTAGATTCACAATTTATGGTGGAATCATTCAAGGTATGTTCATGATTAGATCCTAATTATTGCTTAAAGGGCCATAATACTCAAATGTTTAAACACTTGAAAGTGATGCAGCATAGCTGTAAAAAGCTGACTAGAAAATATCACCTGAACATCTCTATGTAAAAAAGAAAGATATTTTACCTCAAAAGTTCCTCAGTTGCCACATCCCATTGTAAAGGACTTCTAAGCAGCATATCAATATGTCTGTCCCGGGACAGCCGAAGGGTTGAGCCTTGTGCACTCTCTAGCCTTGTGCACTATTTGAAAGTACAAATAAAGCAAGCTGGACCTCTGTCTCCAGCTGACTGTGCAAGGAAAACACTTCCAAGGGTGTGAAAACAAGACTATTGATAGATGATTGGGACCATGAGGTGCTCTTCTTTGTTTTCCCCATAGAATCTTTCCAAGCAATCTGCCAGAAGAGGAGCTGACTTATGGACTTTTTGATTATTATCCTATTCACTGTTTATTATTGATATTTTCACTTACATAGGAGTGTATAACTTTTGCACATATAGAGATATATATTATTTTAAATTCTCACATTTTATATTACTATTATATATATATATATATATATATATATATATATATATATATATATATATATATATAAAAATGTTTTATTTTTATTTAAATTCTTATGATAATTTATTCACAGTATTTATAATTAGCGCCCTCTATTTTTCTTCTTTTTTTTGGAAGAGTTTGAATTTATTTTGTATGACCTATAATACATAGAGGTCTGCTTCATCCTGTGCTGATGTTGCTATAATATAGTGTCATCAAGAATGTTTCTCCTTGCACCACCTCAGTCTTGCAGATTGATTGGATGAGTCAAAGGGAACAAGCCATTGAATTTAACTCATATAGAACCAGATATAGTATATGATCTGACCAATCATAGACACTTGTATACTAGAAATGACTGCCTAACTACAGGCTTTAGTTTTATACCTATCTGTAGCATATTCTAATTGGCTACATGAGTATGTGTTGTCATGGATTGTGATCAAATCTATAGCCATATAATACTTATAGCATTTAATGTGACAATTGTAACTTAAAAATGTAAAGAAATGTTGAAAATGAGTAATGTTGTTGTGGTTTTTTTTGTTTGTTTTTTTAAAGTTTATTTCTGGTGTCATGTCAGCTCTCAGTGCTATGATCTCTCTGGAAATACCTCAATGTAATATCATGACGAAAATGGATTTGTTAAGCAAGAAAGCCAAAAAAGAAATAGAAAAGTAAGTACTCTATTACATGATTTCATGTTTTATAAAGTGTGAAATGCATCATGGGAAAACTGTATAGTATTAGTTTGCATAGTGTCAGAGTGTGCTTCAGTTGTAAGAATATCCTTTTCTCCAACATTGGTGTGTCCGGTCCACGGCGTCATCCTTACTTGTGGGAATATCTCTTCCCCAACAGGAAATGGCAAAGAGTCCCAGCAAAGCTGGCCATATAGTCCCTCCTAGGCTCCGCCCACCCCAGTCATTCTCTTTGCCGTTGCACAGGCAACATCTCCACGGAGATGGTTAAGAGTATGTGGTGTTTAGTTGTAGTTTTTTATTCTACTATCAAGAGTTTGTTATTTTAAAATAGTGCTGGTATGTACTATTTACTCTGAAACAGAAAAAGATGAAGAATTCTGTTTGTGAGAGGAAGATGATTTTAGCAGACAGTAACTAAAATCCTTTGCTGTTTCCACATAGGACTGTTGAGATGAAGTAACTTCAGTTGGGGGAAACAGTTAGCAGACTTTTCTGCTTAAGGTATGACTAGCCATATTTTTAACAAGACTGTGTAATGCTGGAAGGCTGTCATTTCCCCTCATGGGTACCGGTAAGCCATTTTCTTAGTCTCAAGCAGAATAAAGGGCTTAATATGGGCTATAAAACTGGTAGACACTTTTATGGGCAAAATCGATTGCTTTATTTGGGCATTTTATACATGTTTATGCTGGTATTTCACACTTATAAACTTGGGGAACGTTTTTTAACGTCAGGCACTATGTTAGACACCTTTTTTAGTCAGGAAGGGCCTTCCCAGTTGTAGGCTGAGCCTCATTTTCGCGCCATTACTGTGCAGTTGTTTTTGAGAGCAAGACATGCAGATGCATGTGTGAGGACCTGAAAATAGTTGGAAAAGTTCCTAGAAGGCGTCATTTGGTATCGTATTCCCCTCTGGGCTTGGTAGAGTCGCAGCAAAGGCTGTAGCTGGGACTGTAGAGGGGTTAAAACTGTAACCGGCTCCGGTTTCGTTATTTTAAGGGTTAAAGCTCTGAAAATTGGTGTGCAATACTTTTAATGCTTTAAGACACTGTGGTGAAATTTTGGTAAATTTTGAACAATTCCTTCATATTTTTTCACATATTCAGTAATAAAGTGTGCTCTGTTTAAAATTTAAAGAGACAGTAACGGTTTTGTTTTAAAACGTTTTTTGTGTTTTACTGACAAGTTTAAGCCTGTTTAACATGTCTGTGCCTTCAGATAAGCTATGTTCTATATGTATGAAAGTCAATGTGTCTCCCCCTTCTAAATTATGTGATAATTGTGCCAAAGGGTCCAAACAAAGTAAGGACAGTACTGTCACAGATAATGAAGTTGCCCAAGATGATTCATCAGATAAAGGGAGTAGACATGGTTCTACATCATCTCCTTCTGTGTCTACACCAGTTTTGCCCACGCAGGAGGCCCCTAGTACTTCTAGCACGCCAATGCTTATTACCATGCAACAATTGACGGCTGTAATGGATAACTCCATAGCAAATATTTTATCCAAAATGCCTGCATATCAGAGAAAGCGCGATTGCTCTGTTTTAAACACTGAAGAGCAGGAGGGCGCTGATGATAATTGTTCTGTCATACCCTCACACCAATCTGAAGGGGCCATGAGGGAGGTTTTGTCAGATGGGGAAATTTCAGATTCAGGAAAAATTTCCCAACAGGCTGAACCTGATGTTGTGACATTTAAATTTAAATTAGAGCATCTCCGCTCACTGCTTAAGGAGGTGTTATCTACTCTGGATGATTGTGAAAACCTGGTCATTCCAGAAAAATTATGCAAGATGGACAAGTTCCTAGAGGTTCCGGTGCACCCCGACGCTTTTCCTATACCCAAGCGGGTGGCGGACATAGTGAATAAGGAATGGGAGAAGCCCGGCATACCTTTTGTTCCCCCTCCTATATTTAAGAAATTATTTCCTATGGTCGACCCCAGAAAGGACTTATGGCAGACAGTCCCTAAGGTCGAGGGGGCAGTTTCTACTCTAAACAAGCGCACTACTATTCCTATCGAGGATAATTGTGCTTTCAAAGATCCTATGGATAAAGAATTGGAGGGTTTGCTTAAAAAGATTTTTGTATAGCAAGGTTACCTTCTTCAACCCATTTTGTGCATTGTTCCGGTCACTACAGCAGCGTGGTTCTGGTTCGAGGAACTAGAAAAGTCGCTCAGTAGAGAGACTCCATATGAGGAGGTTATGGACAGAGTTCACGCACTTAAGTTGGCTAACTCTTTTATTTTAGATGCCGCTTTGCAAATAGCTAGATTAGCGGCGAAAAATTCAGGGTTTGCAATTGTGGCGCGCAGAGCGCTTTGGCTAAAGTCTTGGTCAGCGGATGTATCATCCAAGACAAAATTGCTTAATATCCCCTTCAAGGGTAAAACTCTCTTTGGGCCAGAATTGAAAGAGATTATCTCAGACATCACTGGGGGAAAGGGCCACGCCCTCCCACAAGATAGGCCTTTCAAAGCCAAGAATAAGTCTAATTTTCGTTCCTTTCGTAATTTCAGGAACGGAGCAGGCTCTAATTCTGCATCCTCTAAGCAAGAGGGTAATACCTCGCAGACCAAACCAGCCTGGAAACCGATGCAAGGCTGGAACAAGGGTAAGCAGGCCAAGAAGCCTGCCGCTGCTAACAAAACAGCATGAAGGAGTAGCCCCTGATCCGGGACCGGATCTAGTGGGGGGCAGACTCTCTCTCTCTTTGCTCAGGCTTGGGCAAGAGATGTTCAGGATCCCTGGATGCTAGAAATAGTTTCTCAGGGTTATCTTCTGGAATTCAAGGAACTACCCCCAAGGGGAAGGTTCCACATGTCTCCATTATCCTCAAACCAAATAAAGAGACAGGCATTCTTACATTGTGTAGAAGACCTGTTAAAGATGGGAGTGATACACCCAGTTCCAACGGCGGAACAAGGAATGGGATTTTACTCAAATCTGTTTGTAGTTCCCAAAAAAGAGGGAACTTTCAGACCAATCCTGGATTTAAAGATCCTAAACAAATTTCTCAGAGTACCATCGTTCAAGATGGAAACCATTCGAATGATTCTACCCACAATTCAGGAAGGTCAATTTATGACTACCGTGGATCTAAAGGATGCGTATCTACATATCCCTATCCACAAAGAACATCATCAGTTCCTAAGGTTCGCCTTTCTGCACAAACATTACCAGTTTGTGGCCCTCCCATTCGGGTTAGCCACTGCTCCAAGGATTTTCACAAAGGTACTCGGATCCCTTCATTGCAGTAGTACCGTACTTGGACGACATTCTAGTACAAGTGTCGTCTCTTTCAAAGGCAAAGGCTCACTCAGACATCGTTCTGGCCTTTCTCAGATCTCACGGATGGAAGGTGAACATAGAAAAAAGTTCCCTGTCTCCGTCGACAAGAGTTCCCTTCTTGGGAACAATAATAGATTCCTTAGAAATGAGGATTTTCTTGACAGAAGTCAGAAAGTCAAAACTTCTAAACGCTTGTCAAGTTCTTCATTCTATTCCTCGTCCTTCCGTAGCTCAGTGCATGGAAGTAGTAGGATTGATGGTTGCAGCAATGGACATAGTTCCTTTTGCGCAAATTCATCTAAGACCATTACAACTGTGCATGCTGAAACAGTGGAATGGGGACTATACAGACTTGTCTCCAGTGATTCAGATAGATCAGAAGACCAGAGACTCACTCCGTTGGTGGCTAACCCAGGATCACCTATCCCAGGGAATGAGCTTCCGCAGTCCAGAGTGGGTCATCGTCACGACCGACGCCAGCCTAGTGGGCTGGGGCGCGATCTGGGAATCCCTGAAAGCTCAGGGACTGTGGTCTCGGGAAGAGTCTCTTCTCCCGATAAACATTCTGGAACTAAGAGCGATATTCAATGCTCTCAGGGCTTGGCCTCAGCTAGCAAAGGCCAGATTCATAAGATTCCAATCAGACAACATGACGACTGTTGCGTATATCAATCATCAGGGGGGAACAAGGAGTTCCCTGGCGATGAAAGAAGTGACCAAAATAATACAATGGGCGGAGAATCACTCCTGCCACCTATATGCGATCCACATTCCAGGTGTGGAAAACTGGGAAGCGGATTATTGGAGTCGTCAGACATTCCATCCGGGGGAGTGGGAACTCCACCCGGAGATCTTTGCCCAGTTGACGCAACTATGGGGCATTCCAGATATGGATCTGATGGCGTCTCGTCAGAACTTCAAGGTTCCTTGCTACGGGTCCAGATCCAGGGATCCCAAGGCGACTCTAGTGGATGCACTAGTAGCGCCTTGGACCTTCAACCTAGCTTATGTGTTTCCACCGTTTCCTCTCATTCCCAGGCTGGTAGCCAGGATCAAACAGGAGAGGGCCTCAGTGATCTTGATAGCTCCTGCGTGGCCACGCAGGACTTGGTATGCAGACCTGGTGAATATGTCATCGGTTCCACCATGGAAGCTACCTTTGAGACAGGACCTTCTTGTTCAGGGTCCATTCTAACATCCAAATCTGGTCTCCCTCCAGCTGACTGCTTGGAGATTGAACGCTTGATTCTATCAAAGCGTGGGTTTTCAGATTCCGTGATAGATACTCTGGTTCAAACCAGAAAACCGGTAACTAGAAAGATTTACCATAAAATATGGAAAATATATATCTGCTGGTGTGAATCCAAGGGATTCCCATGGGATAAGATAAAGATTCCTAGGATTCTTTCCTTTCTACAAGAAGGTTTGGATAAAGGATTATCTGCGAGTTCTCTAAAGGGACAGATTTCTGCTTTATCTGTCCTACTACACAAACGACTGGCAGTTGTGCCAGATGTTCAAGCATTTGTTCAGGCTTTGGTTAGGATCAAGCCTGTTTACAGACCTTTGACTCCTCCCTGGAGTTTAAATCTAGTTCTTTCAGTTCTTCAAGGGGTTCCGTTTGAACCTTTACATTCCATAGATATTAAGTTGTTATCTTGGAAAGTTTTGTTTTTGGTTGCTATTTCTTCTGCTAGAAGAGTTTCTGAGTTATCTGCTCTACAGTGTACTCCACCCTATCTGGTGTTCCATTCAGATAAGGTTGTTTTGCGTACTAAGCCTGGTTTTCTACCAAAGGTTGTTTCCAACAAAAATATTAATCAGGAGATAGTTGTACCTTCTTTGTGTCCGAATCCAGTTTCAAAGAAGGAACGTTTGCTACACAATTTAGATGTAGTCCGTGCTCTAAAATTCTACTTAGAAGCTACAAAAGAGTTCAGACAAACTTCTTCTCTGTTTGTCGTCTATTCTGGTAAGAGGAGAGGTCAAAAAGCAACTTCTACCTCTCTTTCCTTTTGGCTTAAAAGCATCATCCGATTGGCTTATGAGACTGCCGGACGGCAGCCTCCTGAAAGAATCACAGCTCACTCCACTAGGGCTGTAGCTTCCACATGGGCCTTCAAGAACGAGGCTTCTGTTGATCAGATATGTAAGGCAGCGACTTGGTCTTCACTGCACACTTTTGCCAAATTTTACAAATTTGATACTTTTGCTTCTTCGGAGGCTATTTTTGGGAGAAAGGTTTTGCAAGCCGCGGTGCCTTCCGTTTAGGTAACCTGATTTGCTCCCTCCCTTCATCCGTGTCCTAAAGCTTTGGTATTGGTTCCCACAAGTAAGGATGACGCTGTGGACCGGACACACCAATGTTGGAGAAAACAGAATTTATGCTTACCTGGTAAATTACTTTCTCCAACGGTGTGTCCGGTCCACGGCCCGCCCCGGTTTTTTAATCAGGTCCGATGAATTATTTTCTCTAACTACAGTCACCACGACACCCTATAGTTTCTCCTATTTTTTCCTCCTGTCCGTCGGTCGAATGACTGGGGTGGGCGGAGCCTAGGAGGGACTATATGGCCAGCTTTGCTGGGACTCTTTGCCATTTCCTGTTGGGGAAGAGATATTCCCACAAGTAAGGATGACGCCGTGGACCGGACACACCGTTGGAGAAAGTAATTTATCAGGTAAGCATAAATTCTGTTTTTACTTCTTACTTGTTTTGACCTAGGTTTTTAGATCCAGATATGTATTCAATGATTGAGGATTCATCTAATCGGCTAAGAAGTAATAAGTTTAAGAAGTTGACAGAAGCTATATGCGGACTGGTGAGTGCACCTACCTCTGTGTTGTAGATAAAGCTATATACTAAACTTATAGGGAAAAATATAGTTATCCTATTTTAATATTTTATCTCCAATACATATTTATGTATGAGTAATATCTGTCATAATTGTTTTTTTAATCATCTGACCTATACATTCTCTTAATTTTTAAGTATGCTTACAGTTTTTAGTATCAGAATCCTTAAATGTTAAATAGATAGTTTACTCTCCACTGTATTTATATGGGTGGTACAGCTGGGCAGTTTTAACAATATAAAGTTTCACTTAAAAGATGATTAATTTGGTTACCTCTTACATTGCATACATGTGTTTAAAATAGGCATATGCATTTGTATACTTTGTTAGCATCTGAATGCGGAAGGAGGAGGCATTCAGCTCTGTTTGGAGTTGTCCTTGTGAAAGTGCAACACACCAAGTTCTTTCACAAGAAGAAATCTGGCTCCCAAAAGAGCCAAACGCCACAAGCGGCCATCTGTTTCCACATTCAGATGCTGGCAAAGTATCTGAATGCCCATGCCTAGTTTAAAATGTATAAAACCTTACTTTAAGAACTTACTCAAATTTCAGATTGATGATTACAGCATGGTTCGGTTTTTACCCTTTGATCGCTCAGATGAGGAATGCATCAACATTGTGCTTCAGCACATAGATTTTGCCATTCAATATGGAGAGGACTTGGAGTTTAAAGAGCCAAAAGTGAGTCCATATAAACATTCTCAGTAATGAAAAATCTTTCTCTTTGTTTTTTTTAAATAAAGGGACAGTTTTAGACAACTTCCCAATGTACTTATATTATCTAATTTGCTTTGTTTCCTTGCTATTCTTAGTTGAAAAGCATACATTGGTATGCTCAGCAACAATGCACTTCTGAATGCTAATTGCTGATGGGTGGCTGCACACATATGCCTCTTGTAATTTTCTCTGATGTGTTCAGTTAGCATCCAGTAATGTATTGATGCTCCTTCAACAAAAATACCAAGAAAATTAAGAGGTAAACTGAAAAAATGTTTTAAATGTTATACCCTATCTGAATCAGGAAAGAGACATTTTGGGTTTCATGTCCCTTTAAGAGATCTGACCAGAACCATACAAATGCCCATGGTATTTAATAAATTGGAAATTCAGAAATGTGCTTTCAATATCCTAGTAATGAATTGGTCCATAAATCTTGAGCACTGCCCAGTAAATAACTTGTTTTCTGCAATGCCTTTTTGGTATGTGCAAACTTGGAAGAAAAACAAATTTGTATATAAAATAATCAGAAAAATAGTACATTTATTCATTCCCATGTAAAACAAGATTGCCATATTCTACCTTGTTTGCCCAAAACCGTTATTTTTTTACTTTTTTTTTCTGTATGACCAAAAGCCACAGGAAAAGGAAATTCACGTTTTGTGTTTTTGTTTTGAAAATTATTTTTCCTTCCTAAGATAGGGAGAGTCCACAGCTTCATTCCTTAATGTTGGGAAATACAATACCTGGCCACCAGGAGGAGGCAAAGACACCCCAGCCAAAGGCTTAAATATTCCTCCCACTTCCTCATTACCCCAGTCATTATTTGCCTTTCGTCACGTTAGGAGGTGGCAGAGAAGTGTCAGAAGATTTGGAGAGTCCTGAAAAAGGGTATCTGCCCTTCGAGATAGGACTGGAGTTTTAAGTAGTCATGTCAACCTGTCAGTGAGGGTATTGATGAATGTTAGAGTCTGGAGATGCAGGGAAAGTTTTTCTGCAAAACCATCCAGACTTCTGCCAACAGCTCCTAAGCAATCAGTGTTGACTAGTTTCACTGCCTGCTTCTTCTCACTTAAGTCCATGTCAGGAGCGCTGCTATAATACTGTAACACTTGAGATGCTGTGTTATGTTCCACAGCATTGATCCTGGAGGTAAGATAGTTTCAGTTTTTCGACATAAAACACTATAACAGGGTCACATTGTGGCTCCTTTATACCTTGATAGGATCCGGGGTTAATATCCTCTGAAAGGGGTTTATTGAACAGTTGGGGTTAATTAATCAGTGTATCATTTACATGCTGCTTTGTGTGATTTTTTTTTTCCCTTGGCTGATAGACTGTGTGTTTTTGGCTGGGGAAAACAACAGGTTTCCCTTTAATTTGAAAGTGTTGCACAGCTCCTATTACTTGCTTACTTGTAATAACAGTGGAAGCACTGTCTTGCACTCCATGTCATTCCATTGGGAGTATAAAGGTGCAGTTTTCTATAATAAAAAAAAAAACTTTTTATTTGTGTCCTTCTGTGTGTATAACCTGAGCTATGGAGGTCTCTGACATGTTAGAAGGTACTCCTTCTGTACTAAATCATACCTGTTTATATTGTGAGGAGGCTGTGGTTTTCCCACCCACTCAATTATGTTCCACATACCTTGACCCCGTTATAAAGTCTAAGAAGGGAGACAAGCCTGCTAAGGCTCTTAGTCCCTCTGAGTCATCTAAATATTTATTGGATTTAGCTATTATGTCCCAGTTATCCGATGATGAGTTAACCTCTGTAGCTACAGAGGGTGAACTTTCTGGGTCGAAGTCCTTAGCGTCTAAGCCTCCTGCTGCGGAGGAACCGTCCTTTAGATTTAAAATTGAGCACTTGCGTTTTTTTATTAAAAAAGGTTCTGTCTACGTTAGAGGTTCCAGAGGCCGCGCTGCCAGAAGAACCTGTGATACCTAAATTAGACCGTTTACGAAGACAGGAAAGTTCCTTTGACTTTTCCTGTGCCGTTTAAGATGGCGAACATTATTAAGAACGAATGTAAAAGAATTGGTTCTTCCTTTTCCCCTCATCTACTTTTAAAAAGTTGTTCCTGGTCCCGGACTCTCAAGTGGATTTATGGGGCTCCATTCCTAAGGCTGATGGTGCTATCTCTAAGCTTGCTAAACGTACTACTATACCTCTTTGGATAGTTCTTCGTTCAGAGAGCCGATGGATAAGAAAAATGTTTCAACCGGCGACTGCAGAATTAAAGCTCTGAGAATTGCTAATTCTTTTATCTGTGATGCAAACATGCAAATTATACGTCTAAAAGCGAAGGCCTCTGGCTTTGCGGTCCTAGCACGCTTGACGCTCTAGTTGAAGTCTTGGTCTGCGGATATGACTTCTAAGTCCAGGCTCCTTTCTCTTCCCTTTAAGGGAAAGATTTTATTTGGTCCAGGCCTGGACTCCATTATTTCTACGGTTCCGGAGGCAAGGGTGCCTTACTACCGCAAGATAAGAACAAGTCTAAGGGACAACAATCTTCTAATTTTCGTTCTGACAAATCCCAACGACAACAATCTTCTTACAAGCACGAGAAACCCAAGAGTACTTGGAAGATGGCTTAGTCCTGGAATAAATCGAAGCAGAATAAGAAGCCCGCCAAAAACAAGTCGGCATGAAGGAGCGGCCCCTGCTCTGGATTCGGATTGTGTAGGGGGCCGACTGTCTCTTTTTTTCAGACGCCTGGTTCAAGGACATACAGGATCCGTGGGTCCTGGAGGTGGTATCTCAGGGATACAAGATAGGCTTCAAATCTCATCTGCCAAGGGGCAGATTCATTCTCTCGAATCTGTCTACCAGTCCAGAAAAGAGGGATGCCTTTCTAGGGTGCATTCAGGATCTATCCTCCTTAGGAGTTGTTGTCCCGGTGCCTATCGAAGAAAAAGGTTTGGGGTTTTATTCAAACCTTTCCGTGGTCCCAAAGAAGGAGGGAACTTTCTGCCCAATTCTGGACCTAAAGTGCTTAAACAAATTTCTCAGTGTCCCTTCAAGATGGAGGCAATAAGGTTCATCCTTCCTTTAATTCAGGAAGGCCAGTTTATAACCACTATAGATCTGAAGGACGCTTACCTTCATGTTCCAATCCACAGGGAACAATTTCAGTTCCTGAGGTTTGCATTCCTGGACCAGCAATTCTAGTTTATTGCCCTTCCGTTTGGCCTAGCTACTACTCCAAGAATCTTTACAAACGTTCTGGGGGCTCTTTTAGCCGTTGCCAGAACTTAAGGTATTGCAGTAGCCCCATAGTTGAACAATATTCTGGTGCAAGCACCATCCTTTCATCTTGCATCTCAGTCTTCTTCGATCACATGGATGGAAGATAAACTTGGAAATAAGTTCTCTTATCCCCAAGTACCAGGGTGGAATTCCTGGGTACTATAATAGACTCCATATCCATGAGGATATTTCTAACAGACCAGAGACGTTGCAAGCTAACTTCGGCATGTCTTGCCCTCCGGACCTCCTTGAGTACCTCTGTGGATCAGTGTATGAAGGTGATTGGTCTCATGGTGTCCTGCATGGACATCATACCTTTTGCCAGGTTCCGTCTCAGACCTTTACAACTGTGCATGCTGAGGCAGCGGAACGGCAATCATTCAGATCTGTCTCAACAGATTGTATTAAACAGCCGGTCGAGAGAATCGCTCTCTTGGTGGCTCTGTCCAGATCATCTGTCCCAAGGGACATGCTTCTTAAGACTATCCTGGGAGATTGTTAATACGGACGCAATCCTATCCGGATGGGGAGCTGTTTGGGTTGCCAGCAAGGCACAGGGGTTGTGGACTCAGGAGTCCTCCCTCCCGATCAATATTTTGGAACTAAGGGCAATCTTCAAGGCTTTAAAGGCTTGGCCACTTCTGGGTTCTTCCCAGTTTATCAGATTCCAATCAGACAATATAACCGCGGTTGCTTACATCAACTATCAGGTGGGAACGAGAAGTTCCTTGGCGATGAAGGAAGTATCTCAGATTCCGGAGTGGGCGGAAGCTCACAGCTGTTTGCTGTCAGTGATCCACATCCCGGGTGTTGACAACTGAGAGGCGGATTTTCTCAGAAGGCAATCCTTACATCCAGAGGAATGGTCTCTCCATCCCGAGGTGTTTGCAGATTTATGCAGCAAGTGGGGGACGCCGGCGATAGATCTCATGGCGTCCCATCTCAATACCAAGCTACCCAGGTACAGGTCGAGGGATCCCCAAGCGGATCTAATAGATGCACTAGTAGTGCCCTGGAGGTTCAAATTCATATATCTTTTTTTTCCTCCATTACCGCTTTTTCCTCGAGTGGTGGCCCGCATCAAGCATGAGCGGGTATCAGTAATCCTGATTGCTCCATCATGGCCATGAAGAACGTGGTTTGCATATCTAATGGGGATGTCCTCCTCTCCTCCATGGAAGTTACCTTGTTGCAGAGATCTGCTGATACAAGGTCCATTTGTTTATCAAAATCTAGATTCTCTGAGGCTGACTGCGTGGAGATTGAACACTTAGTCTTAGCCAAGAGAAGTTTCTCTGAGAGTGTCATTAATACTCTTATTTAAGCTTGTAAACCATTTACTCAGCGTATCTACCACAAGGTGTGGAGGACCTACTTATTCTGGTGTGAAGAGCGTGGTTTTTCCTGGCACAGATTTAAGGTTGCCAGCATCTTATCTTTTCTCCAGGATGGGCTGGAGAAGGGCCTTTCTGCTTGTTCCCTGAGGGGACAGATTTCGGCCCTGTCTGTTTTATTGCACAAGACTGGTTGAGCTTCCAGACATGCAGTCCTTTGTTAAGGCTCTGATTAGGATCAGACCTGTGTTTAGATCTGGGGCTCCTCCTTGGAGCCTAAATCTTGTTCGGGTATTGCAACAGGTTCCGTTTTGAGCCTATGCATTCCGTTGACATTAAATTGTTATCTTGGAAGGTTATCTTTTTATTGGCTATTGCCTCTGTGCGCAGAGTTTGAGATCTCTGCTTTGCAATGTGAGCTCCCTTATCTGATTTTTCATGCAGATAAGGCAGTTTTACCTATTTAAATTAGGTTTTCTTCCTAAGGTTGTGTCAGATAGCAACATCAATCAGGAGATTATGGTTTCTTCCTTGTGTCCTAATCCTCCTTCATCGAAGGAACGCTTACTTCACAATTTGGATGTGGTTAGCGCCATGAAGTTCGTTCTTCAAGCTACTAAGGAGTTTAGACTATCTTCCTCTTTGTTTGTTTTCTATTCAGGGAAGCGTGAGGGGCAGAATGCTACTTTGATTTCCCTATCTTTTTGGTTAAGGAGTGTCATCCACATAGCTTAGTAGACAGCGGGACATCGTCGTCCTGAGAGGATTACGGCTCATTCCACTAGAGAAGTGGCTTCCTCTTGGGGCCTTTAAGGACGAAGCCTCTATGGATCAGATTTGTAAGGCGGCTACCTGGTCCTCCTTACATACTTTTTCAAAATGTTACAAGTTTGATGTTAAGCAGCTTTCGGGAGAAACGTTTTGCAGGCTGTGGTGCCCTCAGAATAGGGTCCGCCTCTTCCTTTTTGTTTCCCCCCGTTATTAATTCCATTTATACCCTAACGTTTCTCCTACTTTTCCTTGTTCCCTCTGTAAAATGACTGGGGTAATGATGAAGTGGGAGGGATATTTAGGCCTTTGGCTGGGGTGTGTCTGTCTCCTCTTGGTGGCCAGGTGTTGTATTTCCCAACAGTAAGGAATGAAGCCGTGGACTCTCCCTATCCGGAAGGAAAATAATTAATCTGGTAAGCATAAATGATGGGGTTTTTTTTTATTCTTATTTGAAACCAGTGAAAGACCATAAAGGAATACTTAAAGGGATTCAGATAGAGCATGCAGTTTTAAGACACTTTCCAATGTACTTCCATTATCAAATTTTGCACAGTCTTTTTATAACGCACACTTTCTTGGGAACAAGATCCTACTGAGCATGGGCACAAGCTCACAGGGTATACATATACTAGTCTGTGATTGGCTGATGTCTGTCACATGATACAGGGGGCCGGAAAATGGGAGAGAAACTTTGTCAGAAAAAAAATCTACTGCTTATTTGAAATTCCAGTGTAAGTGTTATTGCAGCATTGTCTTTCTCTTGTAAGATGTATCAAGTCCACGGATTCATCCATACTTGTGGGATAATCTCCTTCCTAACAGGAAGTGGCAAAGAGAGCACCCACATCAGAGCTGTCTATATAGCTCCACCCCCCCCACCCCCCCCGTCATTCTCTTTGTCTGCTTAACTGCTAGGAAGGGTAAAGTGAGTGTGGTGACAAAAATGTTAGTTTTTATTTTCTCAAGCAAAAGTTTGTTATTTTTAATGGTACCGGTGTGTACTATTTACTCTCTCTGGCAGAAAAGGGATGAAGATTTCTGCTAGGAGGATGATGATCTTAGCACTTTGTAACTAAGATCCACTGCTGTTCTCACAAGGGCTGAAGAGTACAGGAAAACTTCAGTTGGGGGAACGGTTTGCAGGCTAAACTGCATTGAGGTATCTTCAGTCTATTTTTTTTCTAGACAGACTGTGTTATTTCTAGAAAAGGCTGGCAATATCCCCATGAGGGAAAGGTAAGCTGTATTCAGACAAAAAGGAATCCCAGCTTGCATAAAGGGCTCATTAGTTACTGGTGACACTGATAGGAAAAAACATTTTTGGTTTTATTGCAAATAACGTTTTTTGAGGGACTTTAAGGGGTCATTGTGGCTTGTTTAAGGGTTATTAACCCACATGGCTAGTTTAAGAAACATACTGTTGTGTTTCTTTTAGGCCCCATAACATCGAGTGAGATGGGAGGGGCCTATTTTCGCACCTCAGTTGCGCAGTTTCTTTTCCTCAGAAACATCCAGCTACTTTTCCAGAGGTTCCTACTGTGTTTGAGGGCTGTAAAGAAGTTTTTTTTTCCCCCACAAATCGTCCCTAAAGGGCAGGTAGGCGCCACAGCAGAGCTGTGGCAAGGTGCTGAACGTTTTTTTACCGGTTTTGACGTTTTGTCAATCCGGTTTTTACATTAAGGGGTTAATTGTTTATTTGCATAGTTGTGCAAATTTACTAAGGCTTTATGATGCTACTGTAAAAATTTCGTTGAGTTTACTGCTTTTTTACACTGTTTTGCAGAGTTTGTGCAGCTTTTTTTCTCTTAAAGGCACAGTACTGTTTTTTTCTAAGTGTTATTTACTTTGATTACAGTGTTTTCCAAGCTTGCTTGTTACATTACTAGCCTGTTTAACAGGTCTGACACCAAGGAAAATCCTTGTTCAATGTGTTTAGAAGCCATTGTGGAACCCCCTCCTAGAATGTGTCCCACTTGCACTGATATGTCTATAAATTATAAAGAGCATATTTTAGCACTTAAAAATATTGCAATAGATGATTCTCAGACAGAAGGAAATGAGGGTTTAGCATCTAGCTCTCCCCAAGTGTTACAACCAGTAACGCCCGCACAAGTGACGCCAAGTACCTTTAGTGCGTAAAATTCATTTACTTTACAAGACATGGCCACAGTTATAAATAAAACCCTCACAGATGTTTTCTCTAAACTGCCTGGTTTACAAGGAAAGTGTGACAGCTCTGGGTTAAGAACAAATGCTGAGCCGTCTGACGCTTTAGTAGCCGTATCCGATATACCCTCACAATGTTCTGAAGTAGGGGTAAGGGATTTGTTATCTGAGGGAGAAATTTCTGATTCAGGAAAGACGCTCCCTCAGACAGATTCTGATATGACGGCCTTTAAATTTAAGCTTGAACACCTCTGCTTATTGCTCAGGGAGGTATTAGCGACTCTAGATGATTGTGAACCTATAGTGGTCCCAGAGAAATTGTGTAAAATGGACAAATACTTAGAGGTTCCTGTTTACACTGATGTTTTTCCGGTCCCTAAGAGGATTGTGAATATTGTTACTAAGGAGTGGGATAGACCAGGTATTCCATTCGCTCCCCCTCCTGTTTTTAAGAAAATGTTTCCCATATCTGACACCATGCGGGACTTGTGGCAGACAGTTCCTAAGGTGGAGGGAGCTATTTCTACTCTGGCTAAGCGTACAACTATACCTATCGAAGACAGTTGTGCTTTCAAAGATCTTATGGATAAAAAATTAGAGGGTCTCCTGAAGAAAATTTTTGTTTATCAAGGTTTTCTTCTCCAACCTATTGCGTGCATTGTTCCTGTAACTACTGCAGCTGCTTTCTGGTTCGAGGCTCTAGAAGATGCTCTTCAGATGGAGACTTCATTAGAGGATATTATGAACAGAATTAAGGCCCTTAAGTTGGCTAATTCTTTCATTACAGATGCCGCTTTCCAACTGGCTAAATTAGCGGCAAAGAATTCAGGTTTTGCCATTTTAGCATGCAGGGCGTTATGGCTTAAGTCCTGGTCTGCTGATGTGTCATCAAAATCTAAACGTTTGAACATCCCTTTCAAAGGAAAGACCCTATTCGGGCCTGAACGGAAAGAGATTATTTCAGACATCACTGGAGGGAAAGGCCACGCGCTCCCTCAGGATAAAACAAATAAAATAAGGACCAAACAAAATAATTTTCGTTCCTTTCGGAACTTCAAGGGTGGTCCCGCTTCAGCTTCCCCTGCTGCAAACAAGAGGGGAATTTTGCCCAATCCAAGTCAGTCTGGAAACCTAACCAGGCTTGGAACAAAGGTAAACAGGCCAAGAAGCCTGCTGCTGCCTCCAAGACAGCATGAAGGGGTAGCCCCCGATCCGGGACCGGATCTAGTAGGGGGCAGACTCTCTCTTCGCTCAGGCTTGGGCAAGAGATGTTCACGATTCCTGGGCTTTAGAAATTGTGTCCCAGGGATATCTTCTGGACTTCAAATACTCCCCCCCCCAAGGGGGAGATTTCACGTTTCTCAATTGTCTGCAAACCAGCCAAAGAGAGAGGCGTTCTTACGCTGTGTAGAAGACCTACATACCATGGGAGTGATCCGCCCAGTTCCAAAAGCGGAACAAGGGCTAGGTTTTTACTCAAACCTGTTTGTGGTTCCCAAAAGAGGGAACTTTCATACCAATCTTGGATCTCAAAATTCTAAACATGTTCCTCAGAGTACCATCATTCAAGGTGGAGATTATTCAGACTATTCTACCTCTGATCCAGGAGGGTCAATATATGACTACCGTGGACTTAAAGGATGCGTATCTACACATCCCTATTCACAGAGATCATCATCAATTCCTCAGATTCGACTTTCTGGACAGGCATTACCAGTTCGTGGCCCTTCCCTTCGGGTTGGCCACGGCTCCCAGAATTTTCACAAAGGTGCTAGGGTCCCTTTTGGCGGTTCTAAGACCGCAGGGCATAGCAGTGGCGCCTTATCTAGACGACATCTTGATTCAGGCGTCGACTTTCCAGCTAGCCAAGTCTCACACGGACATCGTGTTGGCTTTTCTGAGATCTCACGGGTGGAAGGTGAACATAAAAAGAGTTCTCTCTTCCCTCTCACAAGAGTTTCCTTCCTATGGACTCTGATAGACTCGGTAGAAATGAAAATATTTCTGACGGAGGTCAGAAAATCAAAACTCTTAACCACTTGCCAAGCTCTTCATTCAATTCCTCAGCCATCAGTGGCTCAGTGTATGGAGGTAATTGAACTCATGGTAGCGGCAATGGACATAGTTCCTTTTGCCCACCTACACCTCAGACCACTGCAACTATGCATGCTCAAACAGTGGAATGGGGATTATGCAGATTTATCTCCCCAACTGCATTTGGACCGGGAGACCAGAGATTCTCTTCTCTGGTGGTTGTCTCAGGACCACCTGTCTCAGGGAATGTGTTTCCGCAGGCCAGAGTGGCTCATAGTAACGACAGATGCCAGCCTGCTAGGCTGGGGTGCTGTCTGGAACTCCCTGAAAGCTCAGGGCTTATGGTCTTGGGAGGAAACTTTACTCCCGATAAACATTCTAGAACTGAGAGCAATATTCAATGCGCTTCAGGCATGGCCTCAGCTAGCTGCGGCCAAATTCATCAGATTTCAGTCGGACAACATCACGACTGTAGCTTATATCAATCATCAAGGAGGAACACAGAGTTCTCTATCGATGATGGAGGTAACCAAAATAATCCGATGGGTGGAGGATCACTCTTGCCATCTCTCTTGCAATCCATAGAACTGGGAGGTGGATTTCCTAAGTCGTCAGACTTTTCATTCGGGGGAGTGGGAGCTCCATCCGGAGGTATTTACCAGAATTGTATCTGATGGCGTCCCGTCAGAATGCCAAACTTCCTCAATACGGGTCCAGGTCCCGGGATCCCCAGGTGGTACTGATAGATGTCTAGCAGTGCCCTGGTCCTTCAATCTGGCTTATGTATTTCCACAGTTTCCTCTCCTCCCACGTCTGGTTGCCAGAATCAAGCAGGAGAGAGCTTCGGTGATTCTGATAGCACCTGCGTGGCCACGCAGGACTTGGTATGCAGACCTAGTGGACATGTCATCAGTTCCACCGTGGACTCTGCCAATGAGGCAGGACCTTCTAATCCAAGGTCCATTCATGCATCCAAATCTAATTTCACTGCGTAGTACTGCTTGGAGATTAAACGCCTGATTCTATCAAAGCGTGGTTTCTCTGAGTCGGTCATTGATACCCTGATTCAAGCTAGAAAGCCTGTCACCAGGAAGATCTATCATAAGATTTGGCGCAAATATTTTTATTGGTGTGAATCCAAAGGTTACTCATGGAGTAAGATTAGGATTCCTAGAATATTGTCCTTTCTCCAAGAAGGATTAGAGAAGGGATTATCAGCTAGTTCTTTAAAAGGACAAATATCTGCTTTGTCTATTCTTTTACACAAACGTCTGGCAGATGTCCCAGACGTTCAAGCGTTTAGTCAGGCCTTGGTCAGGATCAAATCTGTATTTAAACCTGTCGCTCCTCCATGGAGCCTAAACTTAGTTCTTAAAGTTCTTCAAGGGGTTCTGTTTGAACCTATGCATTCCATAGATATTAAGCTTCTATCTTGGAAAGTTTTCTTTTTAGTAGCTATCTCTTTGGCTCAAAGAGTTTCTGAGTTATCTGCTTTACAGTGTGACTCACCTTACCTTGTTTTCCATGCAGATAAGGTGGTTTTGCGTACCAAACCTGGGTTTCTTCCTAAGGTTGTTTCTAATAGGAATATTAATCAGGAGATTGTTGTTCCTTCTCTGTGTCCTAATCCTTCATCAAAGAAGGAACGTCTGTTGCACAATCTTGATGTGGTTCGTGCTTTAAAGTTCTACTTACAAGCAACTAAAGATTTCCGTCAAACATCTTCATTGTTTGTTTGTCGTTTATTCTGGTAAACGGAGAGGTCAAAAGGCTACGGCTACCTCTTTCCTTTTGGCTGAAAATCATCATCCGTTTGGCTTATGAGACTGCTGGCCAGCAGCCTCCTGAAAGAATTACTGCTCATTCTACTAGAGCAGTGGCTTCCACATGGGCTTTTAAAAATGAGGCTTCTGTTGAACAGATTTGTAAGGCGGCGACTTGGTCTTTGCTTCATACTTTTTCCAAATTTTCCAAATTTGATACTTTTGCTTCTTCGGAGGCTATTTTTGGGAGAGGTTCTACAAGCAGTGGTGCCTTCCGTTTAGGGTACCTGTCTTGTCCCTCCCTTCATCCGTGTCCTAAAGCTTTGGTATTGGTATCCCACAAGTATGGATGAATCCGTGGACTCGATACATCTTACAAGAGAAAACAGAATTTATGCTTACCTGATAAATTTCTTTCTCTTGTGATGTATCGAGTTTAAGACAGGTAGTATATTTTTATTTTAAAAACTTCAGTCACCTCTGCACCCTATAGTTTCTCCTTTTTCTTCCTAGCCTTCGGTCGAATGACTGGGGGGACGGAGCTAAGGGAGGAACTATATAGACAGCTCTGCTGTGTGTGCTCTCTTTGCCACTTCCTGTTTGGAAGGAGCATATCCCACAAGTATGGATAAATCCGTGGACTCAATACATCACAAGAGAGAGAAATTTATCAGGTAAGCATAAATTCTGTTTTTTATTATGGACTTGTTAATTATGTAATCCTACTGCATTGAGTGGCCTTTTAACTTGTACATTATAATAAATAATTGTAAAATAAAGCAGTGTTACAAATGTAATAGCTATATATATATTTTAGTAATATTTAGCGAATTCTTCGCCAATTTGAGATGGGATTTTAAGGGGGGAGTGTGCAGAACGTATACTATGAATACGCGAGGCACCAATTCTATTTCTGAGTTTTAGCCAGAAGGGTATCCGCCTTATTACTTTTGTAATAAAACAATTGTTTTCATTTGGTTAGATATATATATATACAGGTAGCCCTCAGTTTACGCTGGGGTTAGGTTCCAGAAGGAATGGTTGTAAATCGAAACCGTTGTAAATTGAAACCCAGTTTATAATGTAAGTCAATGGGAAGTGAGGGAGTTAGGTTCCAGGCCCCTCTCAAAATTGACATAAGTAACACCTAATACATTATTTTTAAAGCTTTGAAATGAAAACTTTAAATGCTAAACAACATTATAAACCTAATAAAATAGATTGTAGCATCATCAAACTAAGTTTAATAAACAAAAACATTTGCTAAACCGCACCTAATAAAATAATCACACAAACACAGACTGTATCATCATCAATCTAAGTTTAATTAACAAAAACAAAATAATCACACAACAGACTGTATCATTATCTAACTAAGTTTAATGAAGAAAAACTTTTTTTTTAACTTGCATTTTTCTGCAGCTAAGGGAAGTGGCTGCTAGATCTTGTTCCTTTAAAAAATGGCTCCATTGCTCAGGTCTGGTTATACACTGATTAGCCTGCCTGGGTTTAATCACACAACAGACTGTATCCTCATCAAACTAAGTTTAATGAAGAAAAACTTTTTTTTACTTGCATTTTTCTGCAGCTAAGGGAAGTGGCTGCTAGATCTTGTTCCTTTAAAAACAGATCCATTGCTCAGGTCTGGTTATACACTGATTAGCCTGCCTGTGTTTAATCACACAACAGACTGTATCATCATCAAACTAAGTTTAATGAACAAAAACTTTTTTTACTTGCCTTTTTCTGCAAACAGTTCTCTGCATTGAGTCTGCAGCTAAGGGATGTGGCTGCTAGATCTTGTTCCTTTGAAAGCTGATCCATTAATCATGTCTGGTTTGCTTTTCTTTGCATGTGTTTGCTGAAACACAAGCGGACATCTCCACCTACTGGCTATTTTAATGTATGCATGTGCTAATGCTTTCAATAGCAGTCAATGCTTTTCAATAGCAAAAAAAAGGGCGTTATTCTGAAACGGCGCAAATTGAACCGTCGTAAACCGAGGGCCAACTGTGTGTGTGTGTGTATGTATGTATATATATATATATATATATATGTGTGTGTAGATAAAATAACTCATTGTGTAAACCATTTACAAATCTAGACATGTCAGAAGACTTGCTTTTACCACAGAAACTCTCTGATTTACACCGTTTCCAATGCAGCAAAGGATTCTGGGTGAGATATGCAAATGAGGTTC
This sequence comes from Bombina bombina, assembly GCF_027579735.1. Taxonomy (NCBI): domain Eukaryota; kingdom Metazoa; phylum Chordata; class Amphibia; order Anura; family Bombinatoridae; genus Bombina; species Bombina bombina. Next base: position 350,352,633 of record NC_069500.1, read on the forward strand.
ACGACTTACTTACTTTTTTACTTCTAACCTGCTTTTTAAGGCAGACTTCCCTTTATGCCATAGCATCGCCGCATTACACAGCTTCTAAGCTTAGCTAGGGGTAGTACAGTGATTCAGACCAATCCCAGGACAGCTTTTTCGTGGTTATTGCCACTCATCAGCTGGGAGTAGGTTGAATCACTGCTTGGTAAAATTGTTTTCTGGGGGAAATACAACAGCAATTTAAAATATGGGGAGGCGAAAAGTGAGTTTAAAATCCTCCACTAAATCCAAAATGTAGAGAAAATTACTGATTGTGTAAACCATTTACAAATCTAGACAAGTCAGAAGACTTGCTTTTACCACAGAAACTCTTTGATTTACACTGTTTCCAATGCAGCAAAGGATTCTGGGTGAGATATGCAAATGAGGTTCACAATGGCAAGTTATAGGGCATTAAGGGAAGTTTGCCTTAAAAAGCAGGCTAGAAGTAAAAAAGTGAGTCATTGTGAACCAGCTTCAGAGTCATGAATAATAATAGCAGAAGTAATATATATATATATATATATATATATATATAAAAATTTGTTTGCGAAAATGAGAGAGATTTTGGAAGATGTGCAACAAACCTGTCAATGGAGGTCGATCCACATGAATATTCTTAGTTGAGCAGTAATAGAATGCCTGGATGCACAAAGTAGAAATGCAGGGACATTACGACCAGATATGCGCAGAAGTACCTAGGGAAAGTTTATAGGCAAAATTTTACTTAGTTGTGTATGTTTAAAGAAAATTCAAGTTTAATAAAGCATGAATGCATCAAAATAATTTTAAGACTTTCTTTGCTGTGTCATCAAAAGGGTAATCACAGTAATTATTTTTTTCCTTTTTATATGCATTCTTTACTTTTTTACGTGTGTTTATCTCAGTATAACATTGGTTTTAAAGGAACGTTACCGATATACTAAATTACTCGAAAGTGATGCAGCACATTTAACCTTAACATTTCTTCAGTGCTCCCAGAGTGAGTGCTCCGTTATACTTCAGTTACCCTTTTTACTGTCATGGTGGGGGAAACAGCCAAGTCAACAGCAACCGTGCTGAGTTCACACTTTGCTTTTGTGTGATCTTGCAGCATTTCACCATAGTTTTGTGATATTTCAGAGTAAACTGAGGAAAATGAAGTGTATGCAAGTCCTGGGGCATGTTTTCTGATTGGATGAGAAAAATCCTAATTGGACATGGCTGATGAAATTTTGAGGGTAAAATATGTTCCTTTAAATAAAGATGTTCCTGTCATATTTGCTAGTTCACTTTTTACAGATATGCTACACCCCCTTTAAGTGATTCAGCATTTGTATAACATGTCCCTTTAAATAATCACAACCTCTTAATCACTTATATTTTCAGAAATATGCTTTTAATCTTGAAACTGGCGTTGTTATACAATCTAAAAACTGTATTTATTTTTGCAGGAAAATGAAGAGGATACAGCCCCTAACTTTGATGAATTTTTTCAGGACAGAGCAGATGAGCAGTGAAGAGAAAGCTCCTTGGTTTGTGAAAGCAGCTAAAGGAAGTGATTTCCCTTTTGACTGGCTAACAGACTTTAAGCTGTATACAGGGTCTAAAGATCAA